>NW_026701285.1:0-36971 GCF_030435755.1 Ochotona princeps | reverse complement strand
TCTAGAGCCTTTGCATTGAGGGCTATCTGATAACGGCTGTGGCGCTGACGTTGCCTGTGAATGTGGAGTTGGTGGCATGTGAATCCCTTATGTGGAGCATTCGTTTGTGTGGGATGCTCAACAAGCTTCATTTCAGTCCTAGGCACTCAAAGGGCACTAAGCATAGAGTGTGAAAACTGAGTTTGCTTGAGAGCTGCTTGGAAGCCTGATGGTGTGTGAAGTTAGTGAGGCAAATGGAGTTGTTCTCCCACAAGAACCACTCGGCTGATCCTTCTTCAATATGCCCTTCACCAACATGCAGTGTTTCCTTGATTGAATTAGCTCTCACACCAATATTTCCGTCTAGAGCCTTTGCATTGAGGGCTATCAGAAAACGGCTGTGGCGCTGAAGTTGCCTGTGAATGTGGAGTTGGTGGCATGTGAAACCCGCATGTGGAGCATTCGTTTGTGTGGGATGCTCACCAAGCTTCATTTCAGTCCTGCTAGGCAAGCAAAGGGCACTAAGCATAGAGTGTGAAAACTGAGTTTCCTTGAGAGCTGCTTGGAAGCCTGATGGTGTGTGAAGTTAGTGAGGCAAATGGAGTTGTTCTCCCACAAGAACCACTCGGCTGATCCTTCTTCAATATGCCCTTAACCAACATGCAGTGTTTCCTTGATTGAATTAGCTCTCACACCAATATTTCCGCCTAGAGCCTTTGCATTGAGGTCTATCTGATAACGGCTGTGGCGCTGAAGTTGCCTGTGAATGTGGAGTTGGTGGCATGTGAAACCCTTATGTGGAGCATTCGTTTGTGTGGGATGCTCTACCAGGTTCATTCCTAGATAATGCACTCAAAGGGCACTAAGCATAGAGTGTGAATACTGAGTTTCCTTGAGACCTGCTTGGAAGCCTGATGGTGTGTGAAGTTAGTGAGGCAAATGGAGTTGTTCTCCCACAAGAACCACTCGGCTGATCCTTCTTCAATATGCCCTTCACCAACATGCAGTGTTTCCTTGATTGAATTAGCTCTCACAACAATATTTGTGTCTAGAGCCTTTGCATTGAGGGCTATCAGAAAACGGCTGTGGCGCTGAAGTTGCCTGTGAATGTGGAGTTGGTGGCATGTGAAATCCGCATGTGGAGCATTCGTTTGTGTGGGATGCTCACCAAGCTTCATTTCAGTCCTAGGCACTCAAAGGGCACTAAGCATAGAGTGTGAAAACTGAGTTTCCTTGAGAGCTGCTTGGAAGCCTGATGGTGTGTGAAGTTAGTGAGGCCAATGGAGTTGTTCTCCCCACAAGAACCACTCGGCTGATCCTTCTTCAAAATGCCCTTCACCAACATGCAGTGTTTCCTTGATTGAATTAGCTCTCACACCAATATTTGCGTCTAGAGCCTTTGCACTGAGGGCTATCTGATAACGGCTGTGGCGCTGACGTTGCCTGTGAATGTGGAGTTGGTGGCATGTGAATCCCTCATGTGGAGCATTCGTTTGTGTGGGATGCTCAACAAGCTTCATTTCAGCCCTAGGCACTCAAAGGGCACTAAGCATAGAGTGTGAAAACTGAGTTTCCTTGAGAGCTGCTTGGAAGCCTGATGGTGTGTGAAGTTAGTGAGGCAAATGGAGTTGTTCTCCCACAAGAACCACTCGGCTGATCCTTCTTCAATATGCCCTTCACCAACATGCAGTGTTTCCTTGATTGAATTAGCTCTCACACAAATATTTGCGTCTAGAGTCTTTGCATTGAGGGCTATCAGAAAACGGCTGTGGCGCTGAAGTTGCCTGTGAATGTGCAGTTGGTGGCATGTGAAACCCTTATTTGGAGCATTCGTTTGTGTGGGATGCTCTACCAGGTTCATTCCTAGATAATGCACTCAAAGGGCACTAAGCATAGAGTGTGAAAACTGAGTTTCCTTGAGAGCTGCTTGGAAGCCTGATGGTGTGTGAAGTTAGTGAGCCAAATGGAGTTGTTCTCCCACAAGAACAACTCGGCTGATCCTTCTTCAATATGCCCTTCACCAACATGCAGTGTTTCCTTGATTGAATTAGCTCTCACACAAATATTTGCGTCTAGAGTCTTTGCATTGAGGGCTATCAGAAAACGGCTGTGGCGCTGAAGTTGCCTGTGAATGTGCAGTTGGTGGCATGTGAAACCCTTATTTGGAGCATTCGTTTGTGTGGGATGCTCTACCAGGTTCATTCCTAGATAATGCACTCAAAGGGCACTAAGCATAGAGTGTGAAAACTGAGTTTCCTTGAGAGCTGCTTGGAAGCCTAATGGTGTGTGAAGTTAGTGAGGCAAATGGAGTTGTTCTCCCACAAGTCACTCGGCTGATCCTTCTTCAATATGCCTTTCACCAACATGCAGTGTTTCCTTGATTGAATTAGCTCTCACACCAATATTTGCGTCTCGAGGCTTTGCATTGAGGGCTATCAGAAAACGGCTGTGGCGCTGAAGTTGCCTGTGAATGTGGAGTTGGTGGCATGTGAAACCCGCATGTGGAGCATTCGTTTGTGTGGGATGCTCTACCAGGTTCATTCCTAGATAATGCACTCAAAGGGCACTAAGCATAGAGTGTGAATACTGAGTTTGCTTGAGAGCTGCTTGGAAGCCTGATGGTGTGTGAAGTTAGTGAGCCAAATGAAGTTGTTCTCCCACAAGAACCACTCGGCTGATCCTTCTTCAATATGCCCTTCACCAACATGCAGTGTTTCCTTGATTGAATTAGCTCTCACACCAATATTTGCGTCTAGAGCCTTTGCATTGAGGACCATCTGATAACGGCTTGTGGCGCTGAAGTTGCCTGTGAATGTGGAGTTGGTGGCATGTGAAACCCGCATGTGGAGCATTCGTTTGTGTGGGATGCTCTACCAGGTTCATTCCTAGATAATGCACTCAAAGGGCACTAAGCATAGAGTGTGAAAACTGAGTTTCCTTGAGAGCTGCTTGGAAGCCTGATGGTGTGTGAAGTTAGTGAGGCAAATGGAGTTGTTCTCCCACAAGAACCACTCGGCTGATCCTTCTTCAATATGCCCTTCACCAACATGCAGTGTTTCCTTGATTGAATTAGCTCTCACACCCAATATTTCCGCCTAGAGCCTTTGCATTGAGGGCTATCTGATAACGGCTGTGGCGCTGAAGTTGCCTGTGAATGTGGAGTTGGTGGCATGTGAAAACCGCATGTGGAGCATTCGTTTGTGTGGGATGCTCACCAAGCTTCATTTCAGTCCTAGGCACTCAAAGGGCACTAAGCATAGAGTGTGAAAACTGAGTTTCCTTGAGAGCTGCTTGGAAGCCTGATGGTGTGTGAAGTTAGTGAGGCAAATGGAGTTGTTCTCCGACAAGAACCACTCGGCTGATCCTTCTTCAATATGCCCTTCACCAACATGCAGTGTTTCCTTGATTGAATTAGCTCTCACACCAATATTTCCGCCTAGAGCCTTTGCATTGAGGGCTATCTGAAAACGGCTGTGGCGCTGAAGTTGCCTGTGAATGTGGAGTTGGTGGCATGTGAAACCCGCATGTGAAGCATTCGTTTGTGTGGGATGCTCTACCAGGTTCATTCCTAGATAATGCACTCAAAGGGCACTAAGCATAGAGTGTGAAAACTGAGTTTCCTTGAGAGCTGCTTGGAAGCCTGATGGTGTGTGAAGTTAGTGAGGCAAATGGAGTTGTTCTCCCACAAGAACCACTCGGCTGATCCTTCTTCAATATGCCCTTCACCAACATGCAGTGTTTCCTTGATTGAATTAACTCTCACACCAATATTTGCGCCTAGAGCCTTTGCATTGAGGGCTATCTGATAACGGCTGTGGCGGAGAAGTTGCCTGTGAATATGGAGTTGGTGGCATGTGAAACCCTTATGTGGAGCATTCGTTTGTGTGGGATGCTCACCAAGCTTCATTTCAGTCCTAGGCACTCAAAGGGCACTAAGCATAGAGTGTGAAAACTGAGTTTCCTTGAGAGCTGCTTGGAAGCCTGATGGTGTGTGAAGTTAGTGAGCCAAATGGAGTTGTTCTCCCACAAGAACCACTCGGCTGATCCTTCTTCAATATGCCCTTCACCAACATGCAGTGTTTCCTTGATTGAATTAGCTCTCACACCAATATTTCTGCCTAGAGCCTTTGCATTGAGGGCTATCTGATAACGGCTGTGGCGCTGAAGTTGCCTGTGAATGTGCAGTTGGTGGCATGTGAAACCCGCATGTGGAGCATTCGTTTGTGTGGGATGCTCTACCAGGTTCATTCCTAGATAATGCACTCAAAGGGCACTAAGCATAGAGTGTGAAAACTGAGTTTCCTTGAGAGCTGCTTGGAAGCCTGATGGTGTGTGAAGTTAGTGAGCCAAATGGAGTTGTTCTCCCACAAGAACCACTCGGCTGATCCTTCTTCAATATGCCCTTCACCAACATGCAGTGTTTCCTTGATTGAATTAGCTCTCAAAACCAATATTTGCGCCTAGAGCCTTTGCATTGAGGTCTATCTGAAAACGGCTGTGGCGCTGAAGTTGCCTGTGAATGTGGAGTTGGTGGCATGTGAAACCCTTATGTGGAGCATTCGTTTGTGTGGGATGCTCTACCAGGTTCATTCCTAGATAATGCACTCAAAGGGCACTAAGCATAGAGTGTGAATACTGAGTTTCCTTGAGACCTGCTTGGAAGCCTGATGGTGTGTGAAGTTAGTGAGGCAAATGGAGTTGTTCTCCCACAAGAACCACTCGGCTGATCCTTCTTCAATATGCCCTTCACCAACATGCAGTGTTTCCTTGATTGAATTAGCTCTCACACCAATATTTGCGTCTAGAGCCTTTGCATTGAGGGCTATCTGATAACGGCTGTGGCGCTGACGTTGCCTGTGAATGTGGAGTTGGTGGCATGTGAATCCCTTATGTGGAGCATTCGTTTGTGTGGGATGCTCAACAAGCTTCATTTCAGTCCTAGGCACTCAAAGGGCACTAAGCATAGAGTGTGAAAACTGAGTTTGCTTGAGAGCTGCTTGGAAGCCTGATGGTGTGTGAAGTTAGTGAGGCAAATGGAGTTGTTCTCCCACAAGAACCACTCGGCTGATCCTTCTTCAATATGCCCTTCACCAACATGCAGTGTTTCCTTGATTGAATTAGCTCTCACACCAATATTTCCGTCTAGAGCCTTTGCATTGAGGGCTATCAGAAAACGGCTGTGGCGCTGAAGTTGCCTGTTGAAATGTGGAGTTGGTGGCATGTGAAACCCGCATGTGGAGCATTCGTTTGTGTGGGATGCTCACCAAGCTTCATTTCAGTCCTAGGCAAGCAAAGGGCACTAAGCATAGAGTGTGAAAACTGAGTTTCCTTGAGAGCTGCTTGGAAGCCTGATGGTGTGTGAAGTTAGTGAGGCAAATGGAGTTGTTCTCCCACAAGAACCACTCGGCTGATCCTTCTTCAATATGCCCTTAACCAACATGCAGTGTTTCCTTGATTGAATTAGCTCTCACACCAATATTTCCGCCTAGAGCCTTTGCATTGAGGTCTATCTGATAACGGCTGTGGCGCTGAAGTTGCCTGTGAATGTGGAGTTGGTGGCATGTGAAACCCTTATGTGGAGCATTCGTTTGTGTGGGATGCTCTACCAGGTTCATTCCTAGATAATGCACTCAAAGGGCACTAAGCATAGAGTGTGAATACTGAGTTTCCTTGAGACCTGCTTGGAAGCCTGATGGTGTGTGAACGTTAGTGAGGCAAATGGAGTTGTTCTCCCACAAGAACCACTCGGCTGATCCTTCTTCAATATGCCCTTCACCAACATGCAGTGTTTCCCTTGATTGAATTAGCTCTCACAACAATATTTGTGTCTAGAGCCTTTGCATTGAGGGCTATCAGAAAACGGCTGTGGCGCTGAAGTTGCCTGTGAATGTGGAGTTGGTGGCATGTGAAATCCGCATGTGGAGCATTCGTTTGTGTGGGATGCTCACCAAGCTTCATTTCAGTCCTAGGCACTCAAAGGGCACTAAGCATAGAGTGTGAAAACTGAGTTTCCTTGAGAGCTGCTTGGAAGCCTGATGGTGTGTGAAGTTAGTGAGGCCAATGGAGTTGTTCTCCCACAAGAACCACTCGGCTGATCCTTCTTCAAAATGCCCTTCACCAACATGCAGTGTTTCCTTGATTGAATTAGCTCTCACACCAATATTTGCGTCTAGAGCCTTTGCACTGAGGGCTATCTGATAACGGCTGTGGCGCTGACGTTGCCTGTGAATGTGGAGTTGGTGGCATGTGAATCCCTCATGTGGAGCATTCGTTTGTGTGGGATGCTCAACAAGCTTCATTTCAGCCCTAGGCACTCAAAGGGCACTAAGCATAGAGTGTGAAAACTGAGTTTCCTTGAGAGCTGCTTGGAAGCCTGATGGTGTGTGAAGTTAGTGAGGCAAATGGAGTTGTTCTCCACAAGAACCACTCGGCTGATCCTTCTTCAATATGCCCTTCACCAACATGCAGTGTTTCCTTGATTGAATTAGCTCTCACACAAATATTTGCGTCTAGAGTCTTTGCATTGAGGGCTATCAGAAAACGGCTGTGGCGCTGAAGTTGCCTGTGAATGTGCAGTTGGTGGCATGTGAAACCCTTATTTGGAGCATTCGTTTGTGTGGGATGCTCTACCAGGTTCATTCCTAGATAATGCACTCAAAGGGCACTAAGCATAGAGTGTGAAAACTGAGTTTCCTTGAGAGCTGCTTGGAAGCCTGATGGTGTGTGAAGTTAGTGAGCCAAATGGAGTTGTTCTCCCACAAGAACAACTCGGCTGATCCTTCTTCAATATGCCCTTCACCAACATGCAGTGTTTCCTTGATTGAATTAGCTCTCACACAAATATTTGCGTCTAGAGTCTTTGCATTGAGGGCTATCAGAAAACGGCTGTGGCGCTGAAGTTGCCTGTGAATGTGCAGTTGGTGGCATGTGAAACCCTTATTTGGAGCATTCGTTTGTGTGGGATGCTCTACCAGGTTCATTCCTAGATAATGCACTCAAAGGGCACTAAGCATAGAGTGTGAAAACTGAGTTTCCTTGAGAGCTGCTTGGAAGCCTAATGGTGTGTGAAGTTAGTGAGGCAAATGGAGTTGTTCTCCCACAAGAACCACTCGGCTGATCCTTCTTCAATATGCCTTTCACCAACATGCAGTGTTTCCTTGATTGAATTAGCTCTCACACCAATATTTGCGTCTCGAGGCTTTGCATTGAGGGCTATCAGAAAACGGCTGTGGCGCTGAAGTTGCCTGTGAATGTGGAGTTGGTGGCATGTGAAACCCGCATGTGGAGCATTCGTTTGTGTGGGATGCTCTACCAGGTTCATTCCTAGATAATGCACTCAAAGGGCACTAAGCATAGAGTGTGAATACTGAGTTTGCTTGAGAGCTGCTTGGAAGCCTGATGGTGTGTGAAGTTAGTGAGCCAAATGAAGTTGTTCTCCCACAAGAACCACTCGGCTGATCCTTCTTCAATATGCCCTTCACCAACATGCAGTGTTTCCTTGATTGAATTAGCTCTCACACCAATATTTGCGTCTAGAGCCTTTGCATTGAGGACCATCTGATAACGGCTGTGGCGCTGAAGTTGCCTGTGAATGTGGAGTTGGTGGCATGTGAAACCCGCATGTGGAGCATTCGTTTGTGTGGGATGCTCTACCAGGTTCATTCCTAGATAATGCACTCAAAGGGCACTAAGCATAGAGTGTGAAAACTGAGTTTCCTTGAGAGCTGCTTGGAAGCCTGATGGTGTGTGAAGTTAGTGAGGCAAATGGAGTTGTTCTCCCACAAGAACCACTCGGCTGATCCTTCTTCAATATGCCCTTCACCAACATGCAGTGTTTCCTTGATTGAATTAGCTCTCACACCAATATTTCCGCCTAGAGCCTTTGCATTGAGGGCTATCTGATAACGGCTGTGGCGCTGAAGTTGCCTGTGAATGTGGAGTTGGTGGCATGTGAAAACCGCATGTGGAGCATTCGTTTGTGTGGGATGCTCACCAAGCTTCATTTCAGTCCTAGGCACTCAAAGGGCACTAAGCATAGAGTGTGAAAACTGAGTTTCCTTGAGAGCTGCTTGGAAGCCTGATGGTGTGTGAAGTTAGTGAGGCAAATGGAGTTGTTCTCCGACAAGAACCACTCGGCTGATCCTTCTTCAATATGCCCCTTCACCAACATGCAGTGTTTCCTTGATTGAATTAGCTCTCACACCAATATTTCCGCCTAGAGCCTTTGCATTGAGGGCTATCTGAAAACGGCTGTGGCGCTGAAGTTGCCTGTGAATGTGGAGTTGGTGGCATGTGAAACCCGCATGTGAAGCATTCGTTTGTGTGGGATGCTCTACCAGGTTCATTCCTAGATAATGCACTCAAAGGGCACTAAGCATAGAGTGTGAAAACTGAGTTTCCTTGAGAGCTGCTTGGAAGCCTGATGGTGTGTGAAGTTAGTGAGGCAAATGGAGTTGTTCTCCCACAAGAACCACTCGGCTGATCCTTCTTCAATATGCCCTTCACCAACATGCAGTGTTTCCTTGATTGAATTAACTCTCACACCAATATTTGCGCCTAGAGCCTTTGCATTGAGGGCTATCTGATAACGGCTGTGGCGGAGAAGTTGCCTGTGAATATGGAGTTGGTGGCATGTGAAACCCTTATGTGGAGCATTCGTTTGTGTGGGATGCTCACCAAGCTTCATTTCAGTCCTAGGCACTCAAAGGGCACTAAGCATAGAGTGTGAAAACTGAGTTTCCTTGAGAGCTGCTTGGAAGCCTGATGGTGTGTGAAGTTAGTGAGCCAAATGGAGTTGTTCTCCCACAAGAACCACTCGGCTGATCCTTCTTCAATATGCCCTTCACCAACATGCAGTGTTTCCTTGATTGAATTAGCTCTCACACCAATATTTCTGCCTAGAGCCTTTGCATTGAGGGCTATCTGATAACGGCTGTGGCGCTGAAGTTGCCTGTGAATGTGCAGTTGGTGGCATGTGAAACCCGCATGTGGAGCATTCGTTTGTGTGGGATGCTCTACCAGGTTCATTCCTAGATAATGCACTCAAAGGGCACTAAGCATAGAGTGTGAAAACTGAGTTTCCTTGAGAGCTGCTTGGAAGCCTGATGGTGTGTGAAGTTAGTGAGCCAAATGGAGTTGTTCTCCCACAAGAACCACTCGGCTGATCCTTCTTCAATATGCCCTTCACCAACATGCAGTGTTTCCTTGATTGAATTAGCTCTCAAAACCAATATTTGCGCCTAGAGCCTTTGCATTGAGGTCTATCTGAAAACGGCTGTGGCGCTGAAGTTGCCTGTGAATGTGGAGTTGGTGGCATGTGAAACCCTTATGTGGAGCATTCGTTTGTGTGGGATGCTCTACCAGGTTCATTCCTAGATAATGCACTCAAAGGGCACTAAGCATAGAGTGTGAATACTGAGTTTCCTTGAGACCTGCTTGGAAGCCTGATGGTGTGTGAAGTTAGTGAGGCAAATGGAGTTGTTCTCCCACAAGAACCACTCGGCTGATCCTTCTTCAATATGCCCTTCACCAACATGCAGTGTTTCCTTGATTGAATTAGCTCTCACACCAATATTTGCGTCTAGAGCCTTTGCATTGAGGGCTATCTGATAACGGCTGTGGCGCTGACGTTGCCTGTGAATGTGGAGTTGGTGGCATGTGAATCCCTTATGTGGAGCATTCGTTTGTGTGGGATGCTCAACAAGCTTCATTTCAGTCCTAGGCACTCAAAGGGCACTAAGCATAGAGTGTGAAAACTGAGTTTGCTTGAGAGCTGCTTGGAAGCCTGATGGTGTGTGAAGTTAGTGAGGCAAATGGAGTTGTTCTCCCACAAGAACCACTCGGCTGATCCTTCTTCAATATGCCCTTCACCAACATGCAGTGTTTCCTTGATTGAATTAGCTCTCACACCAATATTTCCGTCTAGAGCCTTTGCATTGAGGGCTATCAGAAAACGGCTGTGGCGCTGAAGTTGCCTGTGAATGTGGAGTTGGTGGCATGTGAAACCCGCATGTGGAGCATTCGTTTGTGTGGGATGCTCACCAAGCTTCATTTCAGTCCTAGGCAAGCAAAGGGCACTAAGCATAGAGTGTGAAAACTGAGTTTCCTTGAGAGCTGCTTGGAAGCCTGATGGTGTGTGAAGTTAGTGAGGCAAATGGAGTTGTTCTCCCACAAGAACCACTCGGCTGATCCTTCTTCAATATGCCCTTAACCAACATGCAGTGTTTCCTTGATTGAATTAGCTCTCACACCAATATTTCCGCCTAGAGCCTTTGCATTGAGGTCTATCTGATAACGGCTGTGGCGCTGAAGTTGCCTGTGAATGTGGAGTTGGTGGCATGTGAAACCCTTATGTGGAGCATTCGTTTGTGTGGGATGCTCTACCAGGTTCATTCCTAGATAATGCACTCAAAGGGCACTAAGCATAGAGTGTGAATACTGAGTTTCCTTGAGACCTGCTTGGAAGCCTGATGGTGTGTGAAGTTAGTGAGGCAAATGGAGTTGTTCTCCCACAAGAACCACTCGGCTGATCCTTCTTCAATATGCCCTTCACCAACATGCAGTGTTTCCTTGATTGAATTAGCTCTCACAACAATATTTGTGTCTAGAGCCTTTGCATTGAGGGCTATCAGAAAACGGCTGTGGCGCTGAAGTTGCCTGTGAATGTGGAGTTGGTGGCATGTGAAATCCGCATGTGGAGCATTCGTTTGTGTGGGATGCTCACCAAGCTTCATTTCAGTCCTAGGCACTCAAAGGGCACTAAGCATAGAGTGTGAAAACTGAGTTTCCTTGAGAGCTGCTTGGAAGCCTGATGGTGTGTGAAGTTAGTGAGGCCAATGGAGTTGTTCTCCCACAAGAACCACTCGGCTGATCCTTCTTCAAAATGCCCTTCACCAACATGCAGTGTTTCCTTGATTGAATTAGCTCTCACACCAATATTTGCGTCTAGAGCCTTTGCACTGAGGGCTATCTGATAACGGCTGTGGCGCTGACGTTGCCTGTGAATGTGGAGTTGGTGGCATGTGAATCCCTCATGTGGAGCATTCGTTTGTGTGGGATGCTCAACAAGCTTCATTTCAGCCCTAGGCACTCAAAGGGCACTAAGCATAGAGTGTGAAAACTGAGTTTCCTTGAGAGCTGCTTGGAAGCCTGATGGTGTGTGAAGTTAGTGAGGCAAATGGAGTTGTTCTCCCACAAGAACCACTCGGCTGATCCTTCTTCAATATGCCCTTCACCAACATGCAGTGTTTCCTTGATTGAATTAGCTCTCACACCAATATTTCTGTCTAGAGCCTTTGCATTGAGGGCTATCAGAAAACGGCTGTGGCGCTGAAGTTGCCTGTGAATGTGGAGTTGGTGGCATGTGAAACCCTTATGTGGAGCATTCGTTTGTGTGGGATGCTCACCAAGCTTCATTTCAGTCCTAGGCACTCAAAGGGCACTAAGCATAGAGTGTGAAAACTGAGTTTCCTTGAGAGCTGCTTGGAAGCCTGATGGTGTGTGAAGTTAGTGAGGCAAATGGAGTTGTTCTCCCACAAGAACCACTCGGCTGATCCTTCTTCAATATGCCCTTCACCAACATGCAGTGTTTCCTTGATTGAATTAGCTCTCACACCAATATTTCCGCCTAGAGCCTTTGCATTGAGGTCTATCTGATAACGGCTGTGGCGCTGAAGTTGCCTGTGAATGTGGAGTTGGTGGCATGTGAAACCCTTTTGTGGAGCATTCGTTTGTGTGGGATGCTCCAGCAGGTTCATTCCTAGATAATGCACTCAAAGGGCACTAAGCATAGAGTGTGAAAACTGCGTTTCCTTGAGAGCTGCTTGGAAGCCTGATGGTGTGTGAAGTTAGTGAGGCAAATGGAGTTGTTCTCCCACAAGAACCACTCGGCTGATCCTGCTTCAATATGCCCTTCACCAACATGCAGTGTTTCCTTGATTGAATTAGCTCTCACACCAATATTTCCGCCTAGAGCCTTTGCATTGAGGTCTATCTGAAAACGGCTGTGGCGCTGAAGTTGCCTGTGAATGTGGAGTTGGTGGCATTGTGAAACCCGCATGTGGAGCATTCGTTTGTGTGGGATGCTCTACCAGGTTCATTCCTAGATAATGCACTCAAAGGGCACTAAGCATAGAGTGTGGAAAACTGAGTTTCCTTGAGAGCTGCTTGGAAGCCTGATGGTGTGTGAAGTTAGTGAGGCAAATGGAGTTGTTCTCCCACAAGAACAACTCGGCTGATCCTTCTTCAATATGCCCTTCACCAACATGCAGTGTTTCCTTGATTGAATTAGCTCTCACACAAATATTTGCGTCTAGAGCCTTTGCATTGAGGGCTACCAGAAAAACGGCTGTGGCGCTGAAGTTGCCTGTGAATGTGGAGTTGGTGGGCATGTGAAACCCTTATTTGGAGCATTCGTTTGTGTGGGATGCTCTACCAGGTTCATTCCTAGATAATGCACTCAAAGGGCACTAAGCATAGAGTGTCGAGAAACTGAGTTTCCTTGAGAGCTGCTTGGAAGCATGATGGTGTGTGAAGTTAGTGAGGCAAATGGAGTTGTTCTCCCACAAGAACCACTCGGCTGATCCTTCTTCAATATGCCCTTCACCAACATGCAGTGTTTCCTTGATTGAATTAGCTCTCACACCAATATTTGCGTCTAGAGGCTTTGCATTGAGGGCTACCTGAAAACTGCTGTGGGCGCTGAAGTTGCCTGTGAATGTATAGTTGGTGGCATGTGAAACCCCGCATGTGGAGCATTCGTTTGTGTGGGATGCTCTACCAGGTTCATTCCTAGATAATGCACTCAAAGGGCACTAAGCATAGAGTGTGAAAACTGAGTTTCCTTGAGAGCTGCTTGGAAGCCTGATGGTGTGTGAAGTTAGTGAGGCAAATGGAGTTGTTCTCCCACAAGAACCACTCGGCTGATCCTTCTTCAATATGCCTTTCACCAACATGCAGTGTTTCCTTGATTGAATTAGCTCTCACACCAAGATTGAATTAGCTCTCACACCAATATTTCCGCCTAGAGCCTTGGCATTGAGGGCTATCTGATAAGGCTGTGGCGCTGAAGTTGCCTGTGAATGTGAAATTGGTGGCATGTGAAACCCGCATGTGGGAGCATTCGTTGTGTGGGATGCTCACCAAGCTTCATTTCAGTCCTAGGCACTCAAGGGCACTAAGCATAGAGTGTGAAAACTGAGTTTCCTTGAGAGATGCTTGGAAGCCTGATGGTGTGTGAAGTTAGTGAGCCAAATGGAGTTGTTCTCCCCACAAGAACCACTCGGCTGATCCTTCTTCAATATGCCTTCACCAACATGCAGTGTTTCCTTGATTGAATTAGCTCTCACAACCAATATTTGCGCCTAGAGCCTTTGCATTGAGGGCTATCTGAAAACGGCTGTGGCGCTGAAGTTGCCTGTGAATGTCGAGTTGCTGGCATGTGAAACCCGCATGTGAAGCCATTCGTTTGTGTGGGATGCTCTACCAGGTTCATTCCTAGATAATGCACTCAAAGGGCACTAAGCATAGAGTGTGAAAACTGCGTTTCCTTGAGAGCTGCTTGGAAGCCTGATGGTGTGTGAAGTTAGTGAGCCAAATGGAGTTGTTCTCCCACAAGAACAACTCGGCTGATCCTTCTTCAATATGCCCTTCACCAACATGCAGTGTTTCCTTGATTGAATTAGCTCTCACACAAATATTTGCGTCTAGAGTCTTTGCATTGAGGTCTATCTGAAAACGGCTGTTTCGCTGAAGTTGCCTGTGAATGTGCAGTTGTGGCATGTGAAACCCTTATTTGGAGCATTCGTTTGTGTGGATGCTCTACCAGGTTCATTCCTAGATAATGCACTCAAAGGGCACTAAGCATAGAGTGTGAAAACTGAGTTTCCTTGAGAGCTGCTAGGAAGCCTGATGGTGTGTGAAGTTAGTGAGGCAAATGAGTTGTTCTCCCACAAGAACCACTCGGCTGATCCTTCTTCAATATGCCCTTCACCAACATGCAGTGTTTCCTTGATTGAATTAGCTCTCACACCAATATTTCCGCCTAGAGCCTTGGCATTGAGGGCTATCAGAAAACGGCTGTGGCGCTGAAGTTGCCTGTGAATGTGAGTTGGTGGCATGTGAAACCCTTATGTGGAGCATTCGTTTGTGTGGGATGCTCACCAAGCTTCATTTCAGTCCTAGGCACTCAAAGGGCACTAAGCATAGAGTGTGAAAACTGAGTTTCCATGAGAGCTGCTTGGAAGCCTGATGGTGTGTGAAGTTAGTGAGCCAAATGGAGTTGTTCTCCCACAAGAACCACTCGGCTGATCCTTCTTCAATATGCCCTTCACCAACATGCAGTGTTTCCTTGATTGAATTAGCTCTCACACCAATATTTCCGCCTAGAGCCTTTGCATTGAGGTCTATCTGATAACGGCTGTGGCGCTGAAGTTGCCTGTGAATGTGGAGTTGGTGGCATGTGAAACCCTTTTGTGGAGCATTCGTTTGTGTGGGATGCTCTACCAGGTTCATTCCTAGATAATGCACTCAAAGGGCACTAAGCATAGAGTGTGAAAACTGAGTTTCCTTGAGAGCTGCTTGGAAGCCTGATGGTGTGTGAAGTTAGTGAGGCAAATGGAGTTGTTCTCCCACAAGAACCACTCGGCTGATCCTGCTTCAATATGCCCTTCACCAACATGCAGTGTTTCCTTGATTGATTAGCTCTCACAACCAATATTTCGCCTAGAGCCTTTGCATTGAGGTCTATCTGAAAACGGCTGTGGCGCTGAAGTTGCCTGTGAATGTGGAGTTGGTGGCATGTGAAACCCGCATGTGGAGCATTCGTTTGTGTGGGATGCTCTACCAGGTTCATTCCTAGATAATGCACTCAAAGGGCACTAAGCATAGAGTGTGAAAACTGAGTTTCCTTGAGAGCTGCTTGGAAGCCTGATGGTGTGTGAAGTTAGTGAGCCAAATGGAGTTGTTCTCCCACAAGAACAACTCGGCTGATCCTTCTTCAATATGCCCTTCACCAACATGCAGTGTTTCCTTGATTGAATTAGCTCTCACACCAATATTTGCGTTCTAGAGCCTTTGCATTGAGGGCTACCAGAAAACGGCTGTGGCGCTGAAGTTGCCTGTGAATGTGGAGTTGGTGGCATGTGAAACCCTTATTTGGAGCATTCGTTTGTGTGGGATGCTCTACCAGGTTCATTCCTAGATAATGCACTCAAAGGGCACTAAGCATAGAGTGTGAAAACTGAGTTTCCTTGAGAGCTGCTTGGAAGCCTGATGGTGTGTGAAGTTAGTGAGGCAAATGGAGTTGTTCTCCCACAAGAACCACTCGGCTGATCCTTCTTCAATATGCCCTTCACCACATGCAGTGTTTCCTTGATTGAATTAGCTCTCACACCAATATTTCCGCCTAGAGCCTTGGCATTGAGGCTATCTGATAACGGCTGTGGCGCTGAAGTTTCCTGTGAATGTGAAATTGGTGGCATGTGAAACCCGCATGTGGAGCATTTCGTTTGTGTGGGATGCTCACCAAGCTTCATTTCAGTCCTAGGCACTCAAAGGGCACTAAGCATAGAGTGTGAAAACTGAGTTTCCTTGAGAGCTGCTTGGAAGCCTGATGGTGTGTGAAGTTAGTGAGCCAAATGGAGTTGTTCTAGCACAAGAACCACTCAGCTGATCCTTCTTCAATATGCCCTTCACCAACATGCAGTGTTTCCTTGATTGAATTAGCTCTCACAACCAATATTTGCGCCTAGAGCCTTTGCATTGAGGGCTATCTGAAAACGGCTGTGGCGCTGAAGTTGCCTGTGAATGTCGAGTTGCTGGCATGTGAAACCCGCATGTGAAGCATTCGTTTGTGTGGATGCTCTACAGGTTCATTCCTAGATAATGCACTCAAAGGGCACTAAGCATAGAGTGTGAAAACTGAGTTTCCTTGAGAGCTGCTTGGAAGCCTGATGGTGTGTGAAGTTAGTGAGGCAAATGAGTTGTTCTCCCACAAGAACCACTCGGCTGATCCTTCTTCAATATGCCCTTCAGCAACATGCAGTGTTTCCTTGATTGAATTAGCTCTCACACCAATATTTGCGTCTAGAGCCTTTGCATTGAGGGCTATCAGAAAACGGCTGTGGCGCTGAAGTTGCCTGTGAATGTGGAGTTGGTGGCATGTGAAACCCGCATGTGGAGCATTCGTTTGTGTGGGATGCTCTACCAGGTTCATTCCTAGATAATGCACTCAAAGGGCACTAAGCATAGAGTGTGAAAACTGAGTTTCCTTGAGAGCTGCTTGGAAGCCTGATGGTGTGTGAAGTTAGTGAGGCAAATGGAGTTGTTCTCCCACAAGAACCACTCGGCTGATCCTTCTTCAATATGCCCTTCACCAACATGCAGTGTTTCCTTGATTGAATTAGCTCTCACACCAATATTTCGCCTAGAGCCATTGCATTGAGGGCTATCTGAAAACGGCTGTGGCGCTGAAGTTGCCTGTGAATGTGGAGTTGGTGGCATGTGAAACCCGCATGTGGAGCATTCGTTTGTGTGGGATGCTCTACCAGGTTCATTCCTAGATAATGCACTCAAAGGGCACTAAGCATAGAGTGTGAATACTGAGTTTCCTTGAGAGCTGCTTGGAAGCCTGATGGTGTGTGAAGTTAGTGAGCAAATGGAGTTGTTCTCCCACAAGAACCACTCGGCTGATCCTTCTTCAATATGCCCCTTCACCAACATGCAGTGTTTCCTTGATTGAATTAGCTCTCACACCAATATTTGTGTCTAGAGCCTTTGCATTGAGGGCTATCAGAAAACGGCTGTGGCGCTGAAGTTGCCTGTGAATGTGGAGTTGGTGGCATGTGAAACCCTTATGTGGAGCATTCGTTTGTGTGGGATGCTCACCAAGCTTCATTTCAGTCCTAGGCACTCAAAGGGCACTAAGCATAGAGTGTGAAAACTGAGTTTCCTTGAGAGCTGCTTGGAAGCCTGATGGTGTGTGAAGTTAGTGAGGCAAATGGAGTTGTTCTCCCACAAGAACCACTCGGCTGATCCTTCTTCAATATGCCCTTCACCAACATGCAGTGTTTCCTTGATTGAATTAGCTCTCACACCAATATTTCCGCCTAGAGCCTTTGCATTGAGGTCTATCTGATAACGGCTGTGGCGCTGAAGTTGCCTGTGAATGTGGAGTTGGTGGCATGTGAAACCCTTTTGTGGAGCATTCGTTTGTGTGGGATGCTCTACCAGGTTCATTCCTAGATAATGCACTCAAAGGGCACTAAGCATAGAGTGTGAAAACTGAGTTTCCTTGAGAGCTGCTTGGAAGCCTGATGGTGTGTGAAGTTAGTGAGGCAAATGGAGTTGTTCTCCGACAAGAACCACTCGGCTGATCCTGCTTCAATATGCCCCTTCACCAACATGCAGTGTTTCCTTGATTGAATTAGCTCTCACACCAATATTTCCGCCTAGAGCCTTTGCATTGAGGTCTATCTGAAAACTGCTGTGGCGCTGAAGTTGCCTGTGAATGTGGAGTTGGTGGCATGTGAAACCCGCATGTGGAGCATTCGTTTGTGTGGGATGCTCTACCAGGTTCATTCCTAGATAATGCACTCAAAGGGCACTAAGCATAGAGTGTGAAAACTGAGTTTCCTTGAGAGCTGCTTGGAAGCCTGATGGTGTGTGAAGTTAGTGAGCAATGGAGTTGTTCTCCCACAAGAACAACTCGGCTGATCCTTCTTCAATATGCCCTTCACCAACATGCAGTGTTTCCTTGATTGAATTAGCTCTCACACCAATATTTGCGTCTAGAGCCTTTGCATTGAGGGCTACCAGAAAACGGCTGTGGCGCTGAAGTTGCCTGTGAATGTGGAGTTGGTGGCATGTGAAACCCTTATTTGGAGCATTCGTTTGTGTGGGATGCTCTACCAGGTTCATTCCTAGATAATGCACTCAAAGGGCACTAAGCATAGAGTGTGAAAACTGAGTTTCCTTGAGAGCTGCTTGGAAGCCTGATGGTGTGTGAAGTTAGTGAGGCAAATGGAGTTGTTCTCCCACAAGAACCACTCGGCTGATCCTTCTTCAATATGCCCTTCACCAACATGCAGTGTTTCCTTGATTGAATTAGCTCTCACACCAATATTTCCGCCTAGAGCCTTGGCATTGAGGGCTATCTGATAACGGCTGTGGCGCTGAAGTTGCCTGTGAATGTGAAATTGGTGGCATGTGAAACCCGCATGTGGAGCATTCGTTTGTGTGGGATGCTCACCAAGCTTCATTTCAGTCCTAGGCACTCAAAGGGCACTAAGCATAGAGTGTGAAAACTGAGTTTCCTTGAGAGCTGCTTGGAAGCCTGATGGTGTGTGAAGTTAGTGAGCCAAATGGAGTTGTTCTAGCACAAGAACCACTCAGCTGATCCTTCTTCAATATGCCCTTCACCAACATGCAGTGTTTCCTTGATTGAATTAGCTCTCACAACCAATATTTGCGCCTAGAGCCTTTTGCATTGAGGGCTATCTGAAAACGGCTGTGGCGCTGAAGTTGCCTGTGAATGTCGAGTTGCTGGCATGTGAAACCCGCATGTGAAGCATTCGTTTGTGTGGGATGCTCTACCAGGTTCATTCCTAGATAATGCACTCAAAGGGCACTAAGCATAGAGGTGTGAAAACTGAGTTTCCTTGAGAGCTGCTTGGAAGCCTGATGGTGTGTGAAGTTAGTGAGGCAAATGGAGTTGTTCTCCCACAAGAACCACTCGGCTGATCCCTTCTTCAATATGCCCTTCACCAACATGCAGTGTTTCCTTGATTGAATTAGCTCTCACACCAATATTTCCGCCTAGAGCCTTTGCATTGAGGGCTATCTGAAAACGGCTGTGGCGCTGAAGTTGCCTGTGAATGTGGAGTTGGTGGCATGTGAAACCCGCATGTGGAGCATTCGTTTGTGTGGGGATGCTCTACCAGGTTCATTCCTAGATAATGCACTCAAAGGGCACTAAGCATAGAGTGTGAATACTGAGTTTCCTTGAGAGCTGCTTGGAAGCCTGATGGTGTGTGAAGTTAGTGAGGCAAATGGAGTTGTTCTCCCACAAGAACCACTCGGCTGATCCTTCTTCAATATGCCCTTCACCAACATGCAGTGTTTCCTTGATTGAATTAGCTCTCACACCAATATTTGTGTCTAGAGCCTTTGCATTGAGGGCTATCAGAAAACGGCTGTGGCGCTGAAGTTGCTGTGAATGTGGAATTGGTGGCATGTGAAACCCGCATGTGGAGCATTCGTTTGTGTGGGATGCTCTACCAGGTTCATTCCTAGATAATGCACTCAAAGGGCACTAAGCATAGAGTGTGAAAACTGAGTTTCCTTGAGAGCTGCTTGGAAGCCTGATGGTGTGTGAAGTTAGTGAGGCAAATGGAGTTGTTCTCCACACAAGAACCACTCGGCTGATCCTTCTTCAATATGCCCTTCACCAACATGCAGTGTTTCCTTGATTGAATTAGCTCTCACACCAATATTTGCGTCTAGAGCCTTTGCATTGAGGGCTATCTGAAAACGGCTGTGGCGCTGAAGTTGCCTGTGAATGTGGAGTTGGTGGCATGTGAAACCCGCATGTGGAGCATTTGTTTGTGTGGAATGCTCTACCAGGTTCATTCCTAGATAATGCACTCAAAGGGCACTAAGCATAGAGTGTGAATACTGAGTTTCCTTGAGAGCTGCTTGGAAGCCTGATGGTGTGTGAAGTTAGTGAGGCAAATGGAGTTGTTCTCCACAAGAACCACTCGGCTGATCCTTCTTCAATATGCCCTTCACCGTCATGCAGTGTTTCCTTGATTGAATTAGCTCTCACACCAATATATCCGCCTAGAGCCTTTGCATTGAGGGCTATCTGAAAACGGCTGTGGCGCTGAAGTTGCCTGTGAATGTGGAGTTGGTGGCATCTGAAACCCGCATGTGGAGCATTCGTTTGTGTGGGATGCTCTACCAGGTTCATTCCTAGATAATGCACTCAAAGGGCACTAAGCATAGAGTGTGAAAACTGAGTTTCCTTGAGAGCTGCTTGGAAGCCTGATGGTGTGTGAAGTTAGTGAGGCAAATGGAGTTGTTCTCCCACAAGAACCACTCGGCTGATTCTTCTTCAATATGCCCTTCACCAACATGCAGTGTTTCCTTGATTGAATTAGCTCTCACACCAATATTTCGGCCTAGAGCCTTTGCATTGAGGGCTACCTGAAAACGGCTGTGGCGCTGAAGTTGCCTGTGAATGTGGAGTTGGTGGCATGTGAAACCCGCATGTGGAGCATTCGTTTGTGTGGGATGCTCTACCAGGTTCATTCCTAGATAATGCACTCAAAGGGCACTAAGCATAGAGTGTGAAAACTGAGTTTCCTTGAGAGCTGCTTGGAAGCCTGATGGTGTGTGAAGTTAGTGAGGCAAATGGAGTTGTTCTCCCACAAGAACCACTCGCTGATCCTTCTTCAATATGCCCTTCAGCAACATGCAGTGTTTCCTTGATTGAATTAGCTCTCACAGCAATATTTGCGTCTAGAGCCTTTGCATTGAGGGCTATCAGAAAACGGCTGTGGCGCTGAAGTTGCCTGTGAATGTGGAGTTGGTGGCATGTGAAACCCGCATGTGGAGCATTCGTTTGTGTGGGATGCTCTACCAGGTTCATTCCTAGATAATGCACTCAAAGGGCACTAAGCATAGAGTGTGAAAACTGAGTTTCCTTGAGAGCTGCTTGGAAGCCTGATGGTGTGTGAAGTTAGTGAGGCAAATGGAGTTGTTCTCCCACAGAACCACTCGGCTGATCCTTCTTCAATATGCCCTTCACAACATGCAGTGTTTCTTGATTGAATTAGCTCTCACACCAATATTTGCGTCTAGAGCCTTTGCATTGAGGCTATCTGAAAACGGCTGTGGCGCTGAAGTTGCCTGTGAATGTGGAGTTGGTGGCATGTGAAACCCGCATGTGGAGCATTCGTTTGTGTGGGATGCTCTACCAGGTTCATTCCTAGATAATGCACTCAAAGGGCACTAAGCATAGAGTGTGAAAACTGAGTTTCCTTGAGAGCTGCTTGGAAGCCTGATGGTGTGTGAAGTTAGTGAGGCAAATGGAGTTGTTCTCCCACAAGAACCACTCGGCTGATCCTTCTTCAATATGCCCTTCACCAATATGCAGTGTTTCCTTGATTGAATTAGCTCTCACACCAATATTTGTGTCTAGAGCCTTTGCATTGAGGGCTATCAGAAAACGGCTGTGGCGCTGAAGTTGCCTGTGAATGTGGAGTTGGTGATATGTGAAACCCTTATGTGGAGCATTCGTTTGTGTGGGATGCTCACAAAGCTTCATTTCAGCCCTAGGCACTCAAAGGGCACTAAGCATAGAGTGTGAAAACTGAGTTTCCTTGAGAGCTGCTTGGAAGCCTGATGGTGTGTAAAGTTAGTGAGGCAAATGGAGTTGTTCTCCCACAAGAACCACTCGGCTGATCCTTCTTCAATATGCCCTTCACCGTCATGCAGTGTTTCCTTGATTGAATTAGCTCTCACACCAATATTTCCGCCTAGAGCCTTTGCTTTGAGGGCTCATCTGAAAACGGCTGTGGCGCTGAAGTTGCCTGTGAATGTGGAGTTGGTGGCATGTGAAACCCTTATGTGGAGCATTCGTTTGTGTGGGATGCTCTACCCAGGTTCATTCCTAGATAATGCACTCAAAGGGCACTAAGCATAGAGTGTGAAAACTGAGTTTCCTTGAGAGCTGCTTGAAGCCTGATGGTGTGTGAAGTTAGTGAGCCAAATGGAGTTGTTCTCCCACAAGAACCACTCGGCTGATCCTTCTTCAATATGCCCTTCACCAACATGCAGTGTTTCCTTGATTGAATTAGCTCTCACACCAATATTTCGGCCTAGAGCCTTTGCATTGAGGGCTATCTGAAAACGGCTGTGGCGCTATTTTGGTAAGTTGCCTGTGAATGTGGAGTTGGTGGCATGTGAAACCCGCATGTGGAGCATTCGTTTGTGTGGGATGCTCTACCAGGTTCATTCCTAGATAATGCACTCAAAGGGCACTAAGCATAGAGTGTGAAAACTGAGTTTCCTTGAGAAGCTGCTTGGAAGCCTGATGGTGTGTGAACGTTAGTTGAGGCAAATGGAGTTGTTCTCCCACAAGAACCACTCGGCTGATCCTTCTTCAATATGCCCTTCAGCAACATGCAGTGTTTCCTTGATTGAATTAGCTCTCACACCAATATTTGCGTCTAGAGCCTTTGCATTCAGGGCTATCAGAAAACGGCTGTGGCGCTGAAGTTGCCTGTGAATGTGAGTTGGTGGCATGTGAAACCCGCATGTGGAGCATTCGTTTGTGTGGGATGCTCTACCAGGTTCATTCCTAGATAATGCACTCAAAGGGCACTAAGCATAGAGTGTGAAAACTGAGTTTCCTTGAGAGCTGCTTGGAAGCCTGATGGTGTGTGAAGTTAGTGAGGCAAATGGAGTTGTTCTCCCACAAGAACCACTCAGCTGATCCTTCTTCAATATGCCCTTCACCAACATGCAGTGTTTCCTTGATTGAATTAGCTCTCACAACAATATTTGCGCCTAGAGCCTTTGCATTGAGGGCTATCTGATAACGGCTGTGGCGCTGAAGTTGCCTGTGTATGTGGAGTTGGTGGCATGTGAAACCCGCATGTGGAGCATTCGTTTGTGTTGGATGCTCACCAAGCTTCATTTCAGTCCTAGGCACTCAAAGGGCACTAAGCATAGAGTGTGAAAACTGAGTTTCCTTGAGAGCTGCTTGGAAGCCTGATGGTGTGTGAAGTTAGTGAGCCAAATGGAGTTGTTCTAGCACAAGAACCACTCGGCTGATCCTTCTTCAATATGCCCTTCACCAACATGCAGTGTTTCCTTGATTGAATTAGCTCTCACACCAATATTTCCGCCTAGAGCCTTTGCATTGAGGTCTATCTGAAAAGGGCTGTGGCGCTGAAGTTGCCTGTGAATGTGGAGTTGGTGGAATGTGAAACCCTTATGTGGAGCATTCGTTTGTGTGGGATGCTCTACCAGGTTCATTCCTAGATAATAGCACTCAAAAGGGCACTAAGCATAGAGTGTGAAAACTGAGTTTCCTTGAGAGCTGCTTGGAAGCCTGATGGTGTGTGAAGTTAGTGAGCCAAATGGAGTTGTTCTACTAGCACAAGAACCACTCGGCTGATCCTTCTTCAATATGCCCTTCACCATCATGCAGTGTTTCCTTGATTGAATTAGCTCTCACACCAATATTTGAGTCTAGAGTCTTTGCATTGAGGGCTATCTGAAAACTGCTGTGGCGCTGAAGTTGCCTGTGAATGTGCAGTTGGTGGCATGTGAAAACCCTTATTTGGAGCATTCGTTTGTGTGGGATGCTCTACCAGGTTCATTCCTAGATAATGCACTCAAAGGGCACTAAGCATAGAGTGTGAAAACTGAGTTTCCTTGAGAGCTGCTAGGAAGCCTGATGGTGTGTGAAGTTAGTGAGGCAAATGGAGTTGTTCTCCCACAAGAACCACTCAGCTGATCCTTCTTCATATGCCCTTCACCAACATGCAGTGTTTCCTTGATTGAATTAGCTCTCACACCAATATTTCCGCCTAGAGCCTTTGCATTGAGGGCTATCAGAAAACGGCTGTGGCGCTGAAGTTGCCTGTGAATGTGGAGTTGGTGGCATGTGAAACCCTTATGTGGAGCATTCGTTTGTGTGGGGATGCTCACCAAGCTTCATTTCAGTCCTAGGCACTCAAAGGGCACTAAGCATAGAGTGTGAAAACTGAGTTTCCTTGAGAGCTGCTTGGAAGCCTGATGGTGTGTGAAGTTAGTGAGGCAAATGGAGTTGTTCTCCCACAAGAACCACTCGGCTGATCCTTCTTCAATATGCCCTTCACCAACATGCAGTGTTTCCTTGATTGAATTAGCTCTCACACCAATATTTCCGCCTAGAGCCTTTGCATTGAGGTCTATCTGATAACGGCTGTGGCGCTGAAGTTGCCTGTGAATGTGGAGTTGGTGGCATGTGAAACCCTTTTGTGGAGCATTCGTTTGTGTGGGATGCTCTACCAGGTTCATTCCTAGATAATGCACTCAAAGGGCACTAAGCATAGAGTGTGAAAACTGAGTTTCCTTGAGAGCTGCTTGGAAGCCTGATGGTGTGTGAAGTTAGTGAGGCAAATGGAGTTGTTCTCCGACAAGAACCACTCGGCTGATCCTGCTTCAATATGCCCTTCACCAACATGCAGTGTTTCCTTGATTGAATTAGCTCTCACACCAATATTTCCGCCTAGAGCCTTTGCATTGAGGTCTATCTGAAAACGGCTGTGGCGCTGAAGTTGCCTGTGAATGTGGAGTTGGTGGCATGTGAAACCCGCATGTGGAGCATTCGTTTGTGTGGGATGCTCTACCAGGTTCATTCCTAGATAATGCACTCAAAGGGGCACTAAGCATAGAGTGTGAAAACTGAGTTTCCTTGAGAGCTGCTTGGAAGCCTGATGGTGTGTGAAGTTAGTGAGCCAAATGGAGTTGTTCTCCCACAAGAACCACTCGGCTGATCCTTCTTCAATATGCCCTTCACCAACATGCAGTGTTTCCTTGATTGAATTAGCTCTCACACCAATATTTGCGTCTAGAGCCTTTGCATTGAGGGCTACCAGAAAACGGCTGTGGCGCTGAAGTTGCCTGTGAATGTGGAGTTGGTGGCATGTGAAACCCTTATTTGGAGCATTCGTTTGTGTGGGATGCTCTACCAGGTTCATTCCTAGATAATGCACTCAAAGGGCACTAAGCATAGAGTGTGAAAACTGAGTTTCCTTGAGAGCTGCTTGGAAGCCTGATGGTGTGTGAAGTTAGTGAGGCAAATGGAGTTGTTCTCCCACAAGAACCACTCGGCTGATCCTTCTTCAATATGCCCTTCACCAACATGCAGTGTTTCCTTGATTGAATTAGCTCTCACACCAATATTTCCGCCTAGAGCCTTGGCATTGAGGGCTATCTGATAACGGCTGTGGCGCTGAAGTTGCCTGTGAATGTGGAGTTGGTGGCATGTGAAACCCTTATGTGGAGCATTCGTTTGTGTGGGATGCTCACCAAGCTTCATTTCAGTCCTAGGCACTCAAAGGGCACTAAGCATAGAGTGTGAAAACTGAGTTTCCTTGAGAGCTGCTTGGAAGCCTGATGGTGTGTGAAGTTAGTGAGCCAAATGGAGTTGTTCTAGCACAAGAACCACTCAGCTGATCCTTCTTCAATATGCCCTTCACCAACATGCAGTGTTTCCTTGATTGAATTAGCTCTCACAACCAATATTTGCACCTAGAGCCTTTGCATTGAGGGCTATCTGAAAACGGCTGTGGCGCTGAAGTTGCCTGTGAATGTCGAGTTGCTGGCATGTGAAACCCGCATGTGAAGCATTCGTTTGTGTGGGATGCTCTACCAGGTTCATTCCTAGATAATGCACTCAAAGGGCACTAAGCATAGAGTGTGAAAACTGAGTTTCCTTGAGAGCTGCTTGGAAGCCTGATGGTGTGTGAAGTTAGTGAGGCAAATGGAGTTGTTCTCCCACAAGAACCACTCGGCTGATCCTTCTTCAATATGCCCTTCACCAACATGCAGTGTTTCCTTGATTGAATTAGCTCTCACACCAATATTTGCGTCTAGAGCCTTTGCATTGAGGGCTATCTGATAACGGCTGTGGCGGAGAAGTTGCCTGTGAATATGGAGTTGGTGGCATGTGAAACCCTTATGTGGAGCATTCGTTTGTGTGGGATGCTCACCAAGCTTCATTTCAGTCTTAGGCACTCAAAGGGCACTAAGCATAGAGTGTGAAAACTGAGTTTCCTTGAGAGCTGCTTGGAAGCCTGATGGTGTGTGAAGTTAGTGAGGCAAATGGAGTTGTTCTCCCACAAGAACCACTCGGCTGATCCTTCTTCAATATGCCCTTCAGCAACATGCAGTGTTTCCTTGATTGAATTAGCTCTCACACCAATATTTGCGTCTAGAGCCTTTGCATTGAGGGCTATCAGAAAACGGCTGTGGCGCTGAAGTTGCCTGTGAATGTGGAGTTGGTGGCATGTGAAACCCGCATGTGGAGCATTCGTTTGTGTGGGATGCTCTACCAGGTTCATTCCTAGATAATGCACTCAAAGGGCACTAAGCATAGAGTGTGAAAACTGAGTTTCCTTGAGAGCTGCTTGGAAGCCTGATGGTGTGTGAAGTTAGTGAGCCAAATGGAGTTGTTCTCCCACAAGAACCACTCGGCTGATCCTTCTTCAATATGCCCTTCACCAACATGCAGTGTTTCCTTGATTGAATTAGCTCTCACACCAATATTTCCGCCTAGAGCCTTTGCATTGAGGGCTATCTGAAAACGGCTGTGGCGCTGAAGTTGCCTGTGAATGTGGAGTTGGTGGCATGGGAAACCCGCATGTGGAGCATTCGTTTGTGTGGGATGCTCTACCAGGTTCATTCCTAGATAATGCACTCAAAGGGCACTAAGCATAGAGTGTGAATACTGAGTTTCCTTGAGAGCTGCTTGGAAGCCTGATGGTGTGTGAAGTTAGTGAGGCAAATGGAGTTGTTCTCCCACAAGAACCACTCGGCTGATCCTTCTTCAATATGCCCTTCACCAACATGCAGTGTTTCCTTGATTGAATTAGCTCTCACACCAATATTTGTGTCTAGAGCCTTTGCATTGAGGGCTATCAGAAAACGGCTGTGGCGCTGAAGTTGCCTGTGAATGTGGAGTTGGTGGCATGTGAAACCCGCATGTGGAGCATTCGTTTGTGTGGGATGCTCTACCAGGTTCATTCCTAGATAATGCACTCAAAGGGCACTAAGCATAGAGTGTGAAACCTGAGTTTCCTTGAGAGCTGCTTGGAAGCCTGATGGTGTGTGAAGTTAGTGAGGCAAATGGAGTTGTTCTCCCACAAGAACCACTCGGCTGATCCTTCTTCAATATGCCCTTCACCAACATGCAGTGTTTCCTTGATTGAATTAGCTCTCACACCAATATTTGCGTCTAGAGCCTTTGCATTGAGGGCTATCTGAAAACGGCTGTGGCGCTGAAGTTGCCTGTGAATGTGGAGTTGGTGGCATGTGAAACCCGCATGTGGAGCATTCGTTTGTGTGGGATGCTCACCAAGCTTCATTTCAGTCTTAGGCACTCAAAGGGCACTAAGCATAGAGTGTGAAAACTGAGTTTCCTTGAGAGCTGCTTGGAAGCCTGATGGTGTGTGAAGTTAGTGAGGCAAATGGAGTTGTTCTCCCACAAGAACCACTCGGCTGATCCTTCTTCAATATGCCCTTCACCAACATGCAGTGTTTCCTTGATTGAATTAGCTCTCACACCAATATTTGTGTCTAGAGCCTTTGCATTGAGGGCTATCAGAAAACGGCTGTGGCGCTGAAGTTGCCTGTGAATGTGGAGTTGGTGATATGTGAAACCCGCATGTGGAGCATTCGTTTGTGTGGGATGCTCACAAAGCTTCATTTCAGTCCTAGGCACTCAAAGGGCACTAAGCATAGAGTGTGAAAACTGAGTTTCCTTGAGAGCTGCTTGGAAGCCTGATGGTGTGTGAAGTTAGTGAGCCAAATGGAGTTGTTCTCCCACAAGAACCACTCGGCTGATCCTTCTTCAATATGCCCTTCACCGTCATGCAGTGTTTCCTTGATTGAATTAGCTCTCACACCAATATATCCGCCTAGAGCCTTTGCATTGAGGGCTATCTGATAACGGCTGTGGCGCTGAAGTTGCCTGTGAATTTGGAGTTGGTGGCATGTGAAACCCGCATGTGGAGCATTCGTTTGTGTGGGATGCTCTACCAGGTTCATTCCTAGATAATGCACTCAAAGGGCACTAAGCATAGAGTGTGAAAACTGAGTTTCCTTGAGAGCTGCTTGGAAGCCTGATGGTGTGTGAAGTTAGTGAGGCAAATGGAGTTGTTCTCCCACAAGAACCACTCGGCTGATCCTTCTTCAATATGCCCTTCACCAACATGCAGTGTTTCCTTGATTGAATTAGCTCTCACACCAATATTTCGGCCTAGAGCCTTTGCATTGAGGGCTATCTGAAAACGGCTCTGGCGCTGAAGTTGCCTGTGAATGTGGAGTTGGTGGCATGTGAAACCCGCATGTGGAGCATTCGTTTGTGTGGGATGCTCTACCAGGTTCATTCCTAGATAATGCACTCAAAGGGCACTAAGCATAGAGTGTGAAAACTGAGTTTCCTTGAGAGCTGCTTGGAAGCCTGATGGTGTGTGAAGTTAGTGAGGCAAATGGAGTTGTTCTCCCACAAGAACCACTCGGCTGATCCTTCTTCAATATGCCCTTCACCAACATGCAGTGTTTCCTTGATTGAATTAGCTCTCACACCAATATTTGTGTCTAGAGCCTTTGCATTGAGGGCTATCAGAAAACGGCTGTGGCGCTGAAGTTGCCTGTGAATGTGGAGTTGGTGATATGTGAAACCCGCATGTGGAGCATTCGTTTGTGTGGGATGCTCACCAAGCTTCATTTCAGTCCTAGGCACTCAAAGGGCACTAAGCATAGAGTGTGAAAACTGAGTTTCCTTGAGAGCTGCTTGGAAGCCTGATGGTGTGTGAAGTTAGTGAGGCAAATGGAGTTGTTCTCCCACAAGAACCACTCGGCTGATCCTTCTTCAATATGCCCTTCACCGTCATGCAGTGTTTCCTTGATTGAATTAGCTCTCACACCAATATATCCGCCTAGAGCCTTTGCATTGAGGGCTATCTGAAAACGGCTGTGGCGCTGAAGTTGCCTGTGAATGTGGAGTTGGTGGCATGTGAAACCCGCATGTGGAGCATTCGTTTGTGTGGGATGCTCTACCAGGTTCATTCCTAGATAATGCACTCAAAGGGCACTAAGCATAGAGTGTGAAAACTGAGTTTCCTGAGAGCTGCTTGGAAGCCTGATGGTGTGTGAAGTTAGTGAGGCAAATGGAGTTGTTCTCCCACAAGAACCACTCGGCTGATCCTTCTTCAATATGCCCTTCACCAACATGCAGTGTTTCCTTGATTGAATTAGCTCTCACACCAATATTTCGGCCTAGAGCCTTTGCATTGAGGGCTACGTGAAAACGGCTGTGGCGCTGAAGTTGCCTGTGAATGTGGAGTTGGTGGCATGTGAAACCCGCATGTGGAGCATTCGTTTGTGTGGGATGCTCTACCAGGTTCATTCCTAGATAATGCACTCAAAGGGCACTAAGCATAGAGTGTGAAAACTGAGTTTCCTTGAGAGCTGCTTGGAAGCCTGATGGTGTGTGAAGTTAGTGAGGCAAATGGAGTTGTTCTCCCACAAGAACCACTCGGCTGATCCTTCTTCAATATGCCCTTCAGCAACATGCAGTGTTTCCTTGATTGAATTAGCTCTCACACCAATATTTGCGTCTAAGAGCCTTTGCATTGAGGGCTATCTGATAACGGCTGTGGCGCTGAAGTTGCCTGTGAATGTGGAGTTGGTGGCATGTGAAACCCGCATGTGGAGCATTCGTTTGTGTGGGATGCTCTACCAGGTTCATTCCTAGATAATGCACTCAAAGGGCACTAAGCATAGAGTGTGAAAACTGAGTTTCCTTGAGAGCTGCTTGGAAGCCTGATGGGTGTGTGAAGTTAGTGAGGCAAATGGAGTTGTTCTCCCACAAGAACCACTCGGCTGATCCTTCTTCAATATGCCCTTCACCAACATGCAGTGTTTCCTTGATTGAATTAGCTCTCACACCAATATTTGCGTCTAGAGCCTTTGCATTGAGGGCTATCTGAAAACGGCTGTGGCGCTGAAGTTGCCTGTGAATGTGGAGTTGGTGGCATGTGAAACCCGCATGTGGAGCATTCGTTTGTGTGGGATGCTCTACCAGGTTCATTCCTAGATAATGCACTCAAAGGGCACTAAGCATAGAGTGTGAAAACTGAGTTTCCTTGAGAGCTGCTTGGAAGCCTGATGGTGTGTGAAGTTAGTGAGGCAAATGGAGTTGTTCTCCCACAAGAACCACTCGGCTGATCCTTCTTCAATATGCCCTTCACCAACATGCAGTGTTTCCTTGATTGAATTAGCTCTCACACCAATATTTGTGTCTAGAGCCTTTGCATTGAGGGCTATCAGAAAACGGCTGTGGCGCTGAAGTTGCCTGTGAATGTGGAGTTGGTGATATGTGAAACCCTTATGTGGAGCATTCGTTTGTGTTGGATGCTCACCAAGCTTCATTTCAGTCCTAGGCACTCAAAGGGCACTAAGCATAGAGTGTGAAAACTGAGTTTCCTTGAGAGCTGCTTGGAAGCCTGATGGTGTGTGAAGTTAGTGAGCCAAATGGAGTTGTTCTCCCACAAGAACCACTCGGCTGATCCTTCTTCAATATGCCCTTCACCAACATGCAGTGTTTCCTTGATTGAATTAGCTCTCACACCAATATTTCCGCCTAGAGCCTTTGCATTGAGGTCTATCTGAAAACGGCTGTGGCGCTGAAGTTGCCTGTGAATGTGGAGTTGGTGGAATGTGAAACCCTTATGTGGAGCATTCGTTTGTGTGGGATGCTCTACCAGGTTCATTCCTAGATAATGCACTCAAAGGGCACTAAGCATAGAGTGTGAAAACTGAGTTTCCTTGAGAGCTGCTTGGAAGCCTGATGGTGTGTGAAGTTAGTGAGCCAAATGGAGTTGTTCTAGCACAAGAACCACTCGGCTGATCCTTCTTCAATATGCCCTTCACCATCATGCAGTGTTTCCTTGATTGAATTAGCTCTCACACCAATATTTGAGTCTAGAGTCTTTGCATTGAGGGCTATCTGAAAACTGCTGTGGCGCAGAAGTTGCCTGTGAATGTGCAGTTGGTGGCATGTGAAACCCTTATTTGGAGCATTCGTTTGTGTGGGATGCTCTACCAGGTTCATTCCTAGATAATGCACTCAAAGGGCACTAAGCATAGAGTGTGAAAACTGAGTTTGCTTGAGAGCTGCTTGGAAGCCTGATGGTGTGTGAAGTTAGTGAGCCAAATGGAGTTGTTCTCCCACAAGAACCACTCGGCTGATCCTTCTTCAATATGCCCTTCACCAACATGCAGTGTTTCCTTGATTGAATTAGCTCTCACATAAATATTTGCGTCTAGAGCCTTTGCATTGAGGGCTATCTGAAAACGGCTGTGGCGCTGAAGTTGCCTGTGAATGTGGAGTTGGTGGCATGGGAAACCCGCATGTGGAGCATTCGTTTGTGTGGGATGCTCACCAAGCTTCATTTCAGTCCTAGGCACTCAAAGGGCACTAAGCATAGAGTGTGAAAACTGAGTTTCCTTGAGAGCTGCTTGGAAGCCTGATGGTGTGTGAAGTTAGTGAGCCAAATGGAGTTGTTCTAGCACAAGAACCACTCGGCTGATCCTTCTTCAATATGCCCTTCACCAACATGCAGTGTTTCCTTGATTGAATTAGCTCTCACACCAATATTTGCGCCTAGAGCCTTTGCATTGAGGGCTATCTGAAAACGGCTGTGGCGCTGAAGTTGCCTGTGAATGTCGATTTGGTGGCATGTGAAACCCGCATGTGGAGCATTCGTTTGTGTGGGATGCTCTACCAGGTTCATTCCTAGATAATGCACTCAAAGGGCACTAAGCATAGAGTGTGAATACTGAGTTTCCTTGAGAGCTGCTTGGAAGCCTTATGGTGTGTGAAGTTAGTGAGGCAAATGGAGTTGTTCTCCCACAAGAACCACTCGGCTGATCCTTCTTCAATATGCCCTTCACCAACATGCAGTGTTTCCTTGATTGAATTAGCTCTCACACCAATATTTCCGCCTAGAGCCTTTGCATTGAGGTCTATCTGAAAACGGCTGTGGCGCTGAAGTTGCCTGTGAATGTGGAGTTGGTGGAATGTGAAAACCGCATGTGGAGCATTCGTTTGTGTGGGATGCTCTACCAGGTTCATTCCTAGATAATGCACTCAAAGGGCACTAAGCATAGAGTGTGAAAACTGAGTTTCCTTGAGAGCTGCTTGGAAGCCTGATGGTGTGTGAAGTTAGTGAGGCAAATGGAGTTGTTCTCCCACAAGAACCACTCGGCTGATCCTTCTTCAATATGCCCTTCACCAACATGCAGTGTTTCCTTGATTGAATTAGCTCTCACACCAATATTTGCGTCTAGAGCCTTTGCATTGAGGGCTATCTGATAACGGCTGTGGCGGAGAAGTTGCCTGTGAATATGGAGTTGGTGGCATGTGAAACCCGCATGTGGAGCATTCGTTTGTGTGGGATGCTCACCAAGCTTCATTTCAGTCCTAGGCACTCAAAGGGCACTAAGCATAGAGTGTGAATACTGAGTTTGCTTGAGAGCTACTTGGAAGCCTGATGGTGTGTGAAGTTAGTGAGCCAAATGGAGTTGTTCTCCCACAAGAACCACTCGGCTGATCCTTCTTCAATATGCCCTTCACCAACATGGAGTGTTTCCTTGATTGAATTAGCTCTCACACCAATATTTCTGCCTAGAGCCTTTGCATTGAGGGCTATCTGATAACGGCTGTGGCGCTGAAGTTGCCTGTGAATGTGGAGTTGGTGGCATGTGAAACCCTTATGTGGAGCATTCGTTTGTGTGGTATGCTCTACCAGGTTCATTCCTAGATAATGCACTCAAAGGGCACTAAGCATAGAGGGTGAAAACTGAGTTTCCTTGAGAGCTGCTTGGAAGCCTGATGGTGTGTGAAGTTAGTGAGCCAAATGGAGTTGTTCTCCCACAAGAACCACTCGGCTGATCCTTCTTCAATATGCCCTTCACCAACATGCAGTGTTTCCTTGATTGAATTAGCTCTCACACCAATATTTCCACCTAGAGCCTTTGCATTGAGGTCTATCTGAAAACGGCCTTTGCGCTGAAATCGCCTGTGAATGTGGAGTTGGTGGCATGTGAAACCCTTATGTGGAGCATTCGTTTGTGTGGGATGCTCTACCAGGTTCATTCCTAGATAATGCACTCAAAGGGCACTAAGCATAGAGTGTGAATACTGAGTTTCCTTGAGAGCTGCTTGGAAGCCTGATGGTGTGTGAAGTTAGTGAGGCAAATGGAGTTGTTCTCCCACAAGAACCACTCGGCTGATCCTTCTTCAATATGCCCTTCACCAACATGCAGTGTTTCCTTGATTGAATTAGCTCTCACACCAATATTTGTGTCTAGAGCCTTTGCATAAGGGCTATCAGAAAACGGCTGTGGCGCTGAAGTTGCCTGTGAATGTGGAGTTGGTGGCATGTGAAACCCGCATGTGGAGCATTCGTTTGTGTGGGATGCTCACAAAGCTTCATTTCAGTCCTAGGCATTCAAAGGGCACTAAGCATAGAGTGTGAAAACTGAGTTTCCTTGAGAGCTGCTTGGAAGCCTGATGGTGTGTGAAGTTAGTGAGGCAAGTGGAGTTGTTCTCCCACAAGAACAACTCGGCTGATCCTTCTTCAATATGCCCTTCACCAACATGCAGTGTTTCCTTGATTGAATTAGCTCTCACACCAATATTTCGGCCTAGAGCCTTTGCATTGAGGGCTATCTGAAAACGGCTGTGGCGCTGAAGTTGCCTGTGAATGTGGAGTTGGTGGCATGTGAAACCCGCATGTGGAGCATTCGTTTGTGTGGGATGCTCTACCAGGTTCATTCCTAGATAATGCACTCAAAGGGCACTAAGCATAGAGTGTGAAAACTGAGTTTCCTTGAGAGCTGCTTGGAAGCCTGATGGTGTGTGAAGTTAGTGAGCCAAATGGAGTTGTTCTAGCACAAGAACCACTCGGCTGATCCTTCTTCAATATGCCCTTCACCAACATGCAGTGTTTCCTTGATTGAATTAGCTCTCACTCCAATATTTCCGCCTAGATCCTTTGCATTGAGGTCTATCTGAAAACGGCTGTGGCGCTGAAGTTGCCTGTGAATGTGGAGTTGGTGGCATGTGAAACCCGCATGTGGAGCATTCGTTTGTGTGGGATGCTCTACCAGGTTCATTCCTAGATAATGCACTCAAAGTGCACTAAGCATAGAGTGTGAAAACTGAGTTTCCTTGAGAGCTGCTTGGAAGCCTGATGGTGTGTGAAGTTAGTGAGGCAAATGGAGTTGTTCTCCCACAAGAACCACTCGGCTGATCCTTCTTCAATATGCCCTTCACCAACATGCAGTGTTTCCTTGATTGAATTAGCTCTCACAACAATATTTGCGCCTAGAGCCTTTGCATTGAGGGCTATCTGATAACGGCTGTGGCGCTGAAGTTGCCTGTGAATGTGGAGTTGGTGGCATGTGAAACCCGCATGTGGAGCATTCGTTTGTGTGGGATGCTCACCAAGCTTCATTTCAGTCCTAGGCACTCAAAGGGCACTAAGCATAGAGTGTGAAAACTGAGTTTCCTTGAGAGCTGCTTGGAAGCCTGATGGTGTGTGAAGTCAGTGAGCCAAATGGAGTTGTTCTAGCACAAGAACCACTCGGCTGATCCTTCTTCAATATGCCCTTCACCAACATGCAGTGTTTCCTTGATTGAATTAGCTCTCACACCAATATTTCCGCCTAGAGCCTTTGCATTGAGGTCTATCTGAAAACGGCCTTTGCGCTGAAATTGCCTGTGAATGTGGAGTTGGTGGATGTGAAACCCTTATGTGGAGCATTCGTTTGTGTGGGATGCTCTACCAGGTTCATTCCTAGATAATGCACTCAAATGGCACTAAGCATAGAGTGTGAAAACTGAGTTTCCTTGAGAGCTGCTTGGAAGCCTGATGGTGTGTGAAGTTAGTGAGCCAAATGGAGTTGTTCTAGCACAAGAACCACTCGGCTGATCCTTCTTCAATATGCCCTTCACCATCATGCAGTGTTTCCTTGATTGAATTAGCTCTCACACCAATATTTGAGTCTAGAGTCTTTGCATTGAGGGCTATCTGAAAACTGCTGTGGCGCTGAAGTTGCCTGTGAATGTGCAGTTGGTTGCATGAGAAACCCTTATTTGGAGCATTCGTTTGTGTGGATGCTCTACCAGGTTCATTCCTAGATAATGCACTCAAAGGGCACTAAGCATAGAGTGTGAAAACTGAGTTTGCTTGAGAGCTGCTTGGAAGCCTGATGGTGTGTGAAGTTAGTGAGCCAAATGGAGTTGTTCTCCCACAAGAACCACTCGGCTGATCCTTCTTCAATATGCCCCTTCACCAACATGCAGTGTTTCCTTGATTGAATTAGCTCTCACACAAATATTTGCGTCTAGAGCCTTTGCATTGAGGGCTATCTGAAAACGGCTGTGGCGCTGAAGTTGCCTGTGAATGTGGAGTTGGTGGCATGTGAAACCCGCATGTGGAGCATTCGTTTGTGTGGGATGCTCTACCAGGTTCATTCCTAGATAATGCACTCAAAGGGCACTAAGCATAGAGTGTGAATACTGAGTTTGCTTGAGAGCTGCTTGGAAGCCTGATGGTGTGTGAAGTTAGTGAGGCAAATGGAGTTGTTCTCCCACAAGAACCACTCGGCTGATCCTTCTTCAATATGCCCTTCACCAACATGCAGTGTTTCCTTGATTGAATTAGCTCTCACACCAATATTTGCGCCTAGAGCCTTTGCATTGAGGTCTATCTGAAAACGGCTGTGGCGCTGAAGTTGCCTGTGAATGTGGAGTTGGTGGAATGTGAAACCCGCATGTGAAGCATTCGTTTGTGTGGGATGCTCTACCAGGTTCATTCCTAGATAATGCACTCAAAGGGCACTAAGCATAGAGTGTGAAAACTGAGTTTCCTTGAGAGCTGCTTGGAAGCCTGATGGTGTGTGAAGTTAGTGAGGCAAATGGAGTTGTTCTCCCACAAGAACCACTCGGCTGATCCTTCTTCAATATGCCCTTCACCAACATGCAGTGTTTCCTTGATTGAATTAGCTCTCACACCAATATTTGCGTCTAGAGCCTTTGCATTGAGGGCTATCTGATAACGGCTGTGGCGGAGAAGTTGCCTGTGAATATGGAGTTGGTGGCATGTGAAACCCGCATGTGGAGCATTCGTTTGTGTGGGATGCTCACCAAGCTTCATTTCAGTCCTAGGCACTCAAAGGGCACTAAGCATAGAGTGTGAATACTGCGTTTGCTTGAGAGCTGCTTGGAAGCCTGATGGTGTGTGAAGTTAGTGAGCCAAATGGAGTTGTTCTCCCACAAGAACCACTCGGCTGATCCTTCTTCAATATGCCCTTCACCAACATGCAGTGTTTCCTTGATTGAATTAGCTCTCACACCAATATTTGCGCCTAGAGCCTTTGCATTGAGGGCTATCTGATAACGGCTGTGGCGCTGAAGTTGCCTGTGAATGTGGAGTTGGTGGCATGTGAAACCCTTATGTGGAGCATTCGTTTGTGTGGGATGCTCTACCAGGTTCATTCCTAGATAATGCACTCAAAGGGCACTAAGCATAGAGTGTGAAAACTGAAGTTTCCTTGAGAGCTGCTTGGAAGCCTGATGGTGTGTGAAGTTAGTGAGCCAAATGGAGTTGTTCTCCCACAAGAACAACTCGGCTGATCCTTCTTCAATATGCCCTTCACCAACATGCAGTGTTTCCTTGATTGAATTAGCTCTCACACCAATATTTGCGTCTAGAGCCTTTGCATTGAGGGCTATCTGATAACGGCTGTGGCGGAGAAGTTGCCTGTGAATATGGAGTTGGTGGCATGTGAAACCCTTATGTGGAGCATTCGTTTGTGTGGGATGCTCACCAAGCTTCATTTCAGTCCTAGGCACTCAAAGGGCACTAAGCATAGAGTGTGAATACTGAGTTTGCTTGAGAGCTACTTGGAAGCCTGATGGTGTGTGAAGTTAGTGAGCCAAATGGAGTTGTTCTCCCACAAGAACCACTCGGCTGATCCTTCTTCAATATGCCCTTCACCAACATGCAGTGTTTCCTTGATTGAATTAGCTCTCACACCAATATTTCTGCCTAGAGCCTTTGCATTGAGGGCTATCTGATAACGGCTGTGGCGCTGAAGTTGCCTGTGAATGTGGAGTTGGTGGCATGTGAAACCCTTATGTG
>NW_026701284.1:0-37475 GCF_030435755.1 Ochotona princeps | reverse complement strand
ACATTCACAGGCAACTTCAGCGCCACAGCCGTTTTCAGTTAGCCCTCAATGCAAAGGCCTCTAGACCACAAATATTGGGTGTGAGAGCTAATTCAATCAAGGAAACACTGCATGTTGGTGAAGGGCATATTGAAGAAGGATCAGCCGAGTGGTTTCTTGTGGGAGAACAACTCCATTTGGCTCACTAACTTCACACACCATCAGGCTTCCAAGCAGCTCTCAAGGAAACTCAGGTTTTCACACTCTATGCTTAGTGCCCTTTGAGTGCATTATCTACGAATGAACCTGGAAGAGCATCCCACACAAACGAATGCTCCACATGCGGGGTTTCACATGCCACCAACTCCACATTCATAGGCAACTTCAGCGCCACAGTCATTTTCAGATAGCCCAAAATGCAAAGGCCTCTAGACGCAAATATTGGTGTGAGAGCTAATTCAATCAAGGGAAACACTGCATTTTGGTGAAGGCCATGTTGAAGAAGGATCAGCCGAGTGGTTCTTGTGGGAGAACAACTCCATTTGGCTCACTAACTTCACTACACCATCAGGCTTCCAAGCAGCTCTCAAGGAAACTCAGTTTTCACACTCTATGCTTAGTGCCCTTTGAGTGCATTATCTAGGGAATGAACCTGGTAGAGCATCCCACACAAACGAATGCTCCACATGCGGGTTTCACATGCCACCAACTCCACATTCACAGGCAACTTCAGCGCCACAGCCGTTTTCACATAGCCCCTCAATGCAAAGGCTCTAGACGCAAATATTGGTGTGAGAGCTAATTCAATCAAGGAAACACTGCATGTTGGTGAAGGGCATATTGAAGAAGGATCAGCCGAGTGGTTCTTGTGGGAGAACAACTCCATTTGGCTCACTAACTTCACACACCATCAGGCTTCCAAGCAGCTCTCAAGGAAACTCAGTTTTCACACTCTATGCTTAGTGCCCTTTGAGTGCCTAGGACTGAAATGAAGCTTGGTGAGCATCCCACACAAAACGAATGCTCCACATGCGGGTGTTCACATGCCACCAACTCTACATTCACAAGCAACTTCAGCGCCACAGCCGTTTTAAGTTAGCCCTCAATGCAAAGGGCTCTAGACGCAAATATTGGTGTGAGAGCTAATTCAATCAAGGAAACACTGCATGTTGGTGAAGGGCATATTGAGAAGGATCAGCCGAGTGGTTCTTGTGGGAGACCAACTCCATTTGGCTCACTAACTTCACACACCATCAGGCTTCCAAGCAGCTCTCAAGGAAACTTAGTTTTCACACTCATATGCTTAGTGCCCTTTGAGTGCATTATCTAGGAATGAACCTGGTAGAGCATCCCACACAAACGAATGCTCCACATGCGGGGTTTCACATGCCACCAACTCCACAATTCATAGGCAACTTCAGCGCCACAGTCATTTTTCAGATAGCCCTCAATGCAAAGGCTCTAGACGCAAATATTGGTGTGAGAGCTAATTCAATCAAGGAAACACTGCATGTTGGTGAAGGGCATATTGAAGAAGGATCAGCCGAGTGGTTCTTGTGGGAGATCAACTCCATTTGGCTCACTAACTTCACACACCATCAGGCTTCCAAGCAGCTCTCAAGGAAGCTCAGTTTTCACACTCTATGCTTAGTGCCCTTTGAGTGCCTAGGACTGAAATGAAGCTTGGTGAGCATCCCACACAAACGAATGGCTCCACATGCGGTTTTCACATGCCACCAACTCCACATCCACAGGCAACTTCAGCGCCACAGCCGTTTTCAGATAGCCCCTCAATGCAAAGGCTCTAGACGCAAATATTGGAGTGAGAGCTAATTCAATCAAGGAAACACTGCATGTTGGTGAAGGGCATTGAAGAAGGATCAGCCGAGTGGTTCTTGTGGGAGAACAACTCCATTTGGCTCACTAACTTCACACAACCATCAGGCTTCCAAGCAGCTCTCAAGGAAACTCAGTTTTCACACTCTATGCTTAGTGCTCTTGAGTGCCTAGGACTGAAATGAAGCTTGGGTGGAGCATCCCACACAAACGAATGCTCCACATGCGGGTTTCACATGCCACCAACTCCACATTCACAGGCAACTTCAGCGCCACAGCCGTTTTCATCATAGCCCTCAATGCAAAGGCTCTAGACGCAAATTTGAGTGTGAGAGCTAATTCAATCAAGGAAACACTGCATGTTGGTGAAGGGCATATTGAAGAAGGATCAGCCGAGTGGTTCTTGTGGGAGAACAACTCCATTTGGCTCACTAACTTCACACACCATCAGGCTTCCAAGCAGCTCTCAAGGAAACTCAGTTTTCACACTCTATGCTTTGTGCCATTTGAATGACTAGGACTGAAAATGAAGCTTGGTGAGCATCCCACACAAACGAATGCTCCACAATGCGCGTTTCACATGCCACCAAACTCCACATTCACAAGCAACTTCAGCGCCACAGCCGTTTACAGTTAGCCCTCAATGCAAAGGCTCTAGACGCAAATATTGGTGTGAGAGCTAATTCAATCAAGCAAACACTGCATGTAGGGTGAAGGGCATATTGAAGAAGGATCAGCCGAGTTGGTTCTTGTGGGAGATCAACTCCTTTTGGCTAACTAACTTCACACACCATCAGGGCTTCCAAGAGCTCTCAAGGAAACTCAGTTTTCACACTCTATGCTTAGTGCCCTTTGAGTGCCTAGGACTGAAATGAAGCTTGGTGAGCATCCCACACAAACGAATGCTCCACATGCGGGTTTCACATGCCACCAACTCCACATTCACAGGCAACTTCAGCGCCACAGCCGTTTTTCACATAGCCCTCAATGCAAAGGCTCTAGACGCAAATATTGGTGTGAGAGCTAATTCAATCAAGGAAACACTGCATGTTGGTGAAGGGCATATTGCAGAAGGATCAGCCGAGTGGTTCTTCTGGAGAGAACAACTCCATTTGGCTCACTAACTTCACACACCATCAGGCTTCCAAGCAGCTCTCAAGGAAACTCAGTTTTCACACTCTAGTACTCAGGGCCCTTTGAGTGCCTAGGACTGAAATGAAGCTTGGTGAGCATCCCACACAAACGAATGCTCCACTGCGGGTTTCACATGCCACCAACTCCACATTCACAGGCAACTTCAGCGCCACAGCAGTTATCACATAGCCCTCAATGCAAAGGCTCTAGACACAAATATTGGTGTGAGAGCTAATTCAATCAAGGAAACACTGCATGTTGGTGAAGGGCATATTGAAGAAGGATCAGCCGAGTGGTTCTTGTGGGAGAACAACTCCATTTGGCTCACTAACTTCACACACCATCAGGCTTCCAAGCAGCTCTCAAGGAAACTCAGTTTTCACACTCTATGCTTAGTGCCCTTTGAGTGCATTATCTACGAATGAACCTGGAAGAGCATCCCACACAAACGAATGCTCCACATGCGGGTTTCACATGCCACCAACTCCACATTCATAGGCAACTTCAGCGCCACAGTCATTTTCAGATAGCCCAAAATGCAAAGGCTCTAGACGCAAATATTGGTGTGAGAGCTAATTCAATCAAGGAAACACTGCATTTTGGTGAAGGCCATGTGTAGAAGAAGGATCAGCCGAGTGGTTCTTGTGGGAGAACAACTCCCATTTGGCTCACTAACTTCAACACACCATCAGGCTTCCAAGCAGCTCTCAAGGAAACTCAGTTTTCACACTCTATGCTTAGTGCCCTTTGAGTGCATTATCTAGGAATGAACCTGGTAGAGCATCCCACACAAACGAATGCTCCACATGCGGGTTTCACATGCCACCAACTCCACATTCACAGGCAACTTCAGCGCCACAGCCGTTTTCACATAGCCCTCAATGCAAAGGCTCTAGACGCAAATATTGGGTGTGAGAGCTAATTCAATCAAGGAAACACTGCATGTTGGTGAAGGGCATATTGAAGAAGGATCAGCCGAGTGGTTCTTGTGGGGAGAACAACTCCATTTGGCTCACTAACTTCACACACCATCAGGCTTCCAAGCAGCTCTCAAGGAAACTCAGTTTTCACACTCTATGCTTAGTGCCCTTTGAGTGCCTAGGACTGAAATGAAGCTTGGTGAGCATCCCACACAAACGAATGCTCCACATGCGGGTTTCACATGCCACCAACTCTACATTCACAAGCAACTTCAGCGCCACAGCCGTTTTAAGTTAGCCCTCAATGCAAAGGCTCTAGACGCAAATATTGGTGTGAGAGCTAATTCAATCAAGGAAACACTGCATGTTGGTGAAGGGCATATTGAGGAAGGATCAGCCGAGTGGTTCTTGTGGGAGACCAACTCCATTTGGCTCACTAACTTCACACACCATCAGGCTTTCCAAGCAGCTCTCAAGGAAACTTAGTTTTCACACTCTATGCTTAGTGCCCTTTGAGTGCATTATCTAGGAATGAACCTGGTAGAGCATCCCTACACAAACGAATGCTCCACATGCGGGTTTCACATGCCACCAACTCCACATTCATAGGCAACTTCAGCGCCACAGTCATTTTCTAGATAGCCCCTCAATGCAAAGGCTCTAGACGCAAATATTGTGTGTGAGAGCTAAGTTCAATCAAGGGAAACACTGCATGTTGGTGAAGGGCATATTGAAGAAGGATCAGCCGAGTGGTTCTTGTGGGAGATCAACTCCATTTGGCTCACTAACTTCACACACCATCAGGCTTCCAAGCAGCTCTCAAGGAAGCTCAGTTTTCACACTCTATGCTTAGTGCCCTTTGAGTGCCTAGGACTGAAATGAAGCTTGGTGAGCATCCCACACAAACGAATGCTCCACATGCGGTTTTCACATGCCACCAACTCCACATCCACAAGGCAACTTCAGCGCCACAGCCGTTTTCAGATAGCCCTCAATGCAAAGGCTCTAGACGCAAATATTGGAGTGAGAGCTAATTCAATCAAGGAAACACTGCATGTTGGTGAAGGGCATATTGAAGAAGGATCAGCCGAGTGGTTCTTGTGGGAGAACAACTCCATTTGGCTCACTAACTTCACACACCATCAGGCTTCCAAGCAGCTCTCAAGGAAACTCAGTTTTCACACTCTATGCTTAGTGCTCTTTGAGTGCCTAGGACTGAAATGAAGCTTGGTGGAGCATCCCACACAAACGAATGCTCCACATGCGGGTTTCACATGCCACCAACTCCACATTCACAGGCAACTTCAGCGCCACAGCCGTTTTCACATAGCCCTCAATGCAAAGGCTCTAGACGCAAATTTTGGTGTGGAGAGCTAATTCAATCAAGGAAACACTGCATGTTGGTGAAGGGCATATTGAAGAAGGATCAGCCGAGTGGTTCTTGTGGGAGAACAACTCCATTTGGCTCACTAACTTCACACACCATCAGGCTTCCAAGCAGCTCTCAAGGAAACTCAGTTTTCTTCACACTCTATGCTTTGTGCCATTTGAATGACTAGGACTGAAATGAAGCTTGGTGAGCATCCCACACAAACGAATGCTCCACATGCGCGTTTCACATGCCACCAACTCCACATTCACAAGCAACTTCAGCGCCACAGCCGTTTACAGTTAGCCCTCAATGCAAAGGCTCTAGACGCAAATATTGGTGTGAGAGCTAATTCAATCAAGCAAACACTGCATGTTGGTGAAGGGCATATTGAAGAAGGATCAGCCGAGTGGTTCTTGTGGGAGATCAACTCCTTTTGGCTAACTAACTTCACACACCATCAGGCTTCCAAGAGCTCTCAAGGAAACTCAGTTTTCACACTCTATGCTTAGTGCCCTTTGAGTGCCTAGGACTGAAATGAAGCTTGGTGAGCATCCCACACAAACGAATGCTCCACATGCGGGTTTCACATGCCACCAACTCCACATTCACAGGCAACTTCAGCGCCACAGCCGTTTTCACATAGCCCTCAATGCAAAGGCTCTAGACGCAAATATTGGTGTGAGAGCTAATTCAATCAAGGAAACACTGCATGTTGGTGAAGGGCATATTGCAGAAGGATCAGCCGAGTGGTTCTTCTGGGAGAACAACTCCATTTGGCTCACTAACTTCACACACCATCAGGCTTCCAAGCAGCTCTCAAGGAAACTCAGTTTTCACACTCTATACTCAGGGCCCTTTGAGTGCCTAGGACTGAAATGAAGCTTGGTGAGCATCCCACACAAACGAATGCTCCACATGCGGGTTTCACATGCCACCAACTCCACATTCACAGGCAACTTCAGCGCCACAGCAGTTATCACATAGCCCTCAATGCAAAGGCTCTAGACGCAAATATTGGAGTGAGACCTAATTCAATCAAGGAAACACTGCATGTTGGTGAAGGGCATATTGAGGAAGGATCAGCCGAGTGGTTCTTGTGGGAGATCAACTCCATTTGCCTCACTAACTTCACACACCATCAGGCTTCCAAGCAGCTCTCAAGGAAACTCAGTTTTCACACTCTATGCTTAGTGCCCTTTGAGTGCCTAGGACTGAAATGAAGCTTGGTGAGCATCCCACACAAACGAATGTTCCACATGCGGGTTTCACATGTGGCCAACTCCACATTCACAGCCAACTTCAGCGCCACAGCCGTTTTCACATAGCCCTCAATGCAAAGGCTCTAGACGCAAATATTGGTGTGAGAGCTAATTCAATCAAGGAAACACTGCATGTTGGTGAAGGGCATATTGAAGAAGGATCAGCCGAGTGGTTCTTGTGGGAGAACAACTCCATTTGGCTCACTAACTTCACACACCATCAGGCTTCCAAGCAGCTCTCAAGGAAACTCAGTTTTCACACTCTATGCTTTGTGCCCTTTGAATGACTAGGACTGAAATGAAGCTTGGTGAGCATCCCACACAAACGAATGCTCCACATGCGCGTTTCACATGCCACCAACTCTACATTCACAGGCAACTTCAGCGCCACAGCCGTTTTCAGTTAGCCCTCAATGCAAAGGCTCTAGACGCAAATATTGGTGTGAGAGCTAATTCAATCAAGGAAACACTGCATGTTGGTGAAGGGCATATTGAAGAAGGATCAGCCGAGTGGTTCTTGTGGGAGAACAACTCCATTTGGCTCACTAACTTCACACACCATCATGCTTCCAAGCAGCTCTCAAGGAAACTCAGTTTTCACACTCTATGCTTAGTGCCCTTTGAGTGCCTAGGACTGAAATGAAGCTTGGTGAGCATCCCACACAAACGAATGCTCCACATGCGGGTTTCACATGCCACCAACTCCACATTCACAGGCAACTTCAGCGCCACAGCCGTTTTCACATAGCCCTCAATGCAAAGGCTCTAGACGCAAATATTGGTGTGAGAGCTAATTCAATCAAGGAAACACTGCATGTTGGTGAAGGGCATATTGAAGAAGGATCAGCCGAGTGGTTCTTGTGGAAGAACAACTCCATTTGGCTCACTAACTTCACACACCATCAGGCTTCCAAGCAGCTCTCAAGGAAACTCAGTTTTCACACTCTATGCTTAGTGCCCTTTGAGTGCCTAGGACTGAAATGAACCTTGGTGAGCATCCCACACAAACGAAGGCTCCACATGCGGGTTTCACATGCCACCAACTCCACATTCACAGGCAACTTCAGCGCCAGAGCATTTTTCACATAGCCCTCAATGCAAAGGCTCTTGACACAAATATCGGTGTGAGAGCTAATTCAATCAAGGAAACACTGCATGTTGGTGAAGGGCATATTGAAGAAGGATCAGCCGAGTGGTTCTTGTGGGAGAACAACTCCATTTGGCTCACTAATTTCACACACCATCAGGCTTCCAAGCAGCTCTCAAGGAAACTCAGTTATCACACTCTATGCTTAGTGCCCTTTGAGTGCCTAGGATTGAAATGAAGCTTGGTGAGCATCCCACACAAACGAATGCTCCACATGCGGGTTTCACATGCCACCAACTCCACATTCACAGGCAACTTCAGCGCCACAGCCGTTTTCACATAGCTCTCAATGCAAAGGCTCTAGACGCAAATATTGGTGTGAGAGCTAATTCAATCAAGGAAACACCTCATGTTGGTGAAGGGCATATTGAGGAAGGATCAGCCGAGTGGTTCTTGTGGGAGAACAACTCCATTTGGCTCACTAACTTCACACACCATCAGGCTTCCAAGCAGCTCTCAAGGAAACTCAGTTTTCACACTCTATGCTTAGTGCCCTTTGAGTGCCTAGGACTGAAATGAAGCTTGGTGAGCATCCCACACAAACGAATGCTCCACATGCGGGTTTCACATGCCACCAAATCCACATTCACAGGCAACTTCAGCGCCACAGCCGTTTTCAGTTAGCCCTCAATGCAAAGGCTCTAGACGCAAATATTGGTGTGAGAGCTAATTCAATCAAGGAAACACTGCATGTTGGTGAAGGGCATATTGAAGAAGGATCAGCCGAGTGGTTCTTGTGGGAGAACAACTCCATTTGGCTCACTAACTTCACACACCATCAGGCTTCCAAGCAGCTCTCAAGGAAACTCAGTTTTCACACACTATGCTTAGTGCCCTTTGAGTGCATTATCTAGGAATGAACCTGGTAGAGCATCCCACACAAACGAATGCTCCAAATGCGGGTTTCAGATGCAACCAACTCCACATTCACAGGCAACTTCAGCGCCACAGCCGTTTTCACATAGCCCTCAATGCAAAGGCTCTAGACGCAAATATTGGAGTGAGACCTAATTCAATCAAGGTAACACTGCATGTTGGTGAAGGGCATATTGAAGAAGGATCAGCCGAGTGGTTCTTGTGGGAGAACAACTCCATTTGCCTCACTAACTTCACACACCATCAGGCTTCCAAGCAGCTCTCAAGGAAACTCAGTTTTCACACTCTATGCTTAGTGCCCTTTGAGTGCCTAGGACTGAAATTAAGCTTGGTGAGCATCCCACACAAACGAAGGCTCCACATGCGGGTTTCACATGCCACCAACTCCACATTCTCAGGCAACTTCAGCGCCAGAGCATTTTTCACATAGCCCTCAATGCAAAGGCTCTTGACACAAATATCGGTGTGAGAGCTAATTCAATCAAGGAAACACTGCATGTTGGTGAAGGGCATATTGAAGAAGGATCAGCCGAGTGGTTCTTGTGGGAGAACAACTCCATTTGGCTCACTAACTTCACACACCATCAGGCTTCCAAGCAGCTCTCAAGGAAACTCAGTTTTCACTCTCTATGCTTAGTGCCCTTTGAGTGCCTAGGACTGAAATGAAGCTTGGTGAGCATCCCACACAAACGAATGCTCCACATGCGGGTTTCACATACCACCAACTCCACATCCACAGGCAACTTCAGCGCCACAGCAGTTTTCACATGGCCCTCAAATCAAAGGCTCTAGACGGAAATATTGGAGTGAGAGCTAATTCAATCAAGGAAATACTGCATGTTGCTGAAGGGCATATTGAGGAAGGATCAGCCGAGTGGTTCTTGTGGGAGAACAACTCCATTTGGCTCACTAACTTCACACACCATCAGGCTTCCAAGCAGCTCTCAAGGAAACTCAGTTTTCACACTCTATGCTTAGTGCCCTTTGAGTGCCTAGCATTGAAATGAAGCTTGGTGAGCATCCCACACAAACGAATGCTCCACATGCGGGTTTCACATGCCACCAACTCCAGATTCACAGGCAACTTCAGCGCCACAGCAGTTTTCACATAGCCCTCAATGCAAAGGCTCTAGACGCAAATATTGGTGTGAGAGCTAATTCAATCAAGGAAACACTGCATGTTGGTGAAGGGCATATTGAAGAAGGATCAGCCGAGTGGTTCTTGTGGGAGAACAACTCCATTTGGCTCACTAACTTCACACACCATCAGGCTTCCAAGCAGCTCTCAAGGAAACTCAGTTTTCACACTCTATGCTTTGTGCCCTTTGAGTGCATTATCTAGGAATGATCCTGGTAGAGCATCCCACACAAACGAATGCTCCACTTGCGGGTTTCACATGCCACCAACTCCACATTCACAGCCAACTTCAGCGCCACAGCCGTTTTCACATAGCCCTCAATGCAAAGGCTCTAGACGCAAATATTGGTGTGAGAGCTAATTCAATCAAGGAAACACTGCATGTTGGTGAAGGGCATATTGAAGAAGGATCAGCCGAGTGGTTCTTGTGGGAGAACAACTCCATTTGGCTCACTAACTTCACACACCATCAGGCTTCCAAGCAGCTCTCAAGGAAACTCAGTTTTCACACTCTATGCTTAGTGCCCTTTGAGTGCCTAGGACTGAAATGAAGCTTGGTGAGCATCCCACACAAACGAATGCTCCACATGCGGGTTTCACATGCCAACAACTCTACATTCACAAGCAACTTCAGCGCCACAGCCGTTTTCAGGTAGCCCTCAATGCAAAGGCTCTAGACGCAAATATTGGTGTGAGAGCTAATTCAATCAAGGAAACACTGCATGTTGGTGAAGGGCATATTGAGGAAGGATCAGCCGAGTGGTTCTTGTGGGAGACCAACTCCATTTGGCTCACTAACTTCACACACCATCAGGCTTCCAAGCAGCTCTCAAGGAAACTCAGTTTTCACACTCTATGCTTAGTGCCCTTTGAGTGCATTATCTAGGAATGAACCTGGTAGAGCATCCCACACAAACGAATGCTCCACATGCGGGTTTCACATGCCACCAACTCCAAATTCATAGGCAACTTCAGCGCCACAGTCATTTTCAGATAGCCCTCAATGCAAAGGCTCTAGACGCAAATATTGGTGTGAGAGCTAATTCAATCAAGGAAACACTGCATGTTGGTGAAGGGCATATTGAAGAAGGATCAGCCGAGTGGTTCTTGTGGGAGATCAACTCCATTTGGCTCACTAACTTCACACACCATCAGGCTTCCAAGCAGCTCTCAAGGAAGCTCAGTTTTCACACTCTATGCTTAGTGCCCTTTGAGTGCCTAGGACTGAAATGAAGCTTGGTGAGCATCCCACACAAACGAATGCTCCACATGCGGGTTTCACATGCCACCAACTCCACATTCACAGGCAACTTCAGCGCCACAGCCGTTTTCACATAGCCCTCAATGCAAAGGCTCTAGACGCAAATATTGGTGTGAGAGCTAATTCAATCAAGGAAACACTGCATGTTGGTGAAGGGCATATTGAAGAAGGATCAGCCGAGTGGTTCTTCTGGGAGAACAACTCCATTTGGCTCACTAACTTCACACACCATCAGGCTTCCAAGCAGATCTCAAGGAAACTCAGTTTTCACACTCTACTCAGGGCCCTTTGAGTGCCTAGGACTGAAATGAAGCTTGGTGAGCATCCCACACAAACGAATGCTCCACATGCGGGTTTCACATGCGACCAACTCCACATTCACAGGCAACTTCAGCGCCACAGCAGTTATCACATAGCCCTCAATGCAAAGGCTCTAGACGCAAATATTGGTGTGAGAGCTAATTCAATCAAGGAAACACTGCATGCTGGTGAAGGGCATATTGAGGAAGGATCAGCCGAGTGGTTCTTGTGGGAGATCAACTCCATTTGCCTCACTAACTTCACACACCATCAGGCTTCCAAGCAGCTCTCAAGGAAACTCAGTTTTCACACTCTATGCTTAGTGCCCTTTGAGTGCCTAGGACTGAAATGAAGCTTGGTGAGCATCCCACACAAACGAATGTTCCACATGCGGGTTTCACATGTGGCCAACTCCACATTCACAGGCAACTTCAGCGCCACAGCCGTTTTCACATAGCCCTCAATGCAAAGGCTCTAGACGCAAATATTGGTGTGAGAGCTAATTCAATCAAGGAAACACTGCATGTTGGTGAAGGGCATATTGAAGAAGGATCAGCCGAGTGGTTCTTGTGGGAGAACAACTCCATTTGGCTCACTAACTTCACACACCATCAGGCTTCCAAGCAGCTCTCAAGGAAACTCAGTTTTCACACTCTATGCTTTGTGCCCTTTGAATGACTAGGACTGAAATGAAGCTTGGTGAGCATCCCACACAAACGAATGCTCCACATGCGGGTTTCACATGCCACCAACTCCACATTCACAAGCAACTTCAGCGCCACAGCCGTTTACAGTTAGTCCTCAATGCAAAGGCTCTAGACGCAAATATTGGTGTGAGAGCTAATTCAATCAAGGAAACACTGCATGTTGGAGAAGGGCATATTGAGGAAGGATCAGCCGAGTGGTTCTTGTGGGAGATCAACTCCTTTTGGCTAACTAACTTCACACACCATCAGGCTTCCAAGAGCTCTCAAGGAAACTCAGTTTTCACACTCTATGCTTAGTGCCCTTTGAGTGCCTAGGACTGAAATGAAGCTTGGTGAGCATCCCACACAAACGAATGCTCCACATGCGGGTTTCACATGCCACCAACTCCACATTCACAGGCAACTTCAGCGCCACAGCCGTTTTCACATAGCCCTCAATGCAAAGGCTCTAGACGCAAATATTGGTGTGAGAGCTAATTCAATCAAGGAAACACTGCATGTTGGTGAAGGGCATATTGAAGAAGGATCAGCCGAGTGGTTCTTCTGGGAGAACAACTCCATTTGGCTCACTAACTTCACACACCATCAGGCTTCCAAGCAGCTCTCAAGGAAACTCAGTTTTCACACTCTATGCTTAGTGCCCTTTGAGTGCCTAGGACTGAAATGAAGCTTGGTGAGCATCCCACACAAACGAATGCTCCACATGCGGGTTTCACATGCCACCAACTCCACATTCACAGGCAACTTCAGCGCCACAGCAGTTATCACATAGCCCTCAATCCAAAGGCTCTAGACGCAAATATTGGAGTGAGACCTAATTCAATCAAGGAAACACTGCATGTTGGTGAAGGGCATATTGAGGAAGGATCAGCCGAGTGGTTCTTGTGGGAGATCAACTCCATTTGCCTCACTAACTTCACACACCATCAGGCTTCCAAGCAGCTCTCAAGGAAACTCAGTTTTCACACTCTATGCTTAGTGCCCTTTGAGTGCCTAGGACTGAAATGAAGCTTGGTGAGCATCCCACACAAACGAATGTTCCACATGCGGGTTTCACATGTGGCCAACTCCACATTCACAGCCAACTTCAGCGCCACAGCCGTTTTCACATAGCCCTCAATGCAAAGGCTCTAGACGCAAATATTGGTGTGAGAGCTAATTCAATCAAGGAAACACTGCATGTTGGTGAAGGGCATATTGAAGAAGGATCAGCCGAGTGGTTCTTGTGGGAGAACAACTCCATTTGGCTCACTAACTTCACACACCATCAGGCTTCCAAGCAGCTCTCAAGGAAACTCAGTTTTCACACTCTATGCTTTGTGCCCTTTGAATGACTAGGACTGAAATGAAGCTTGGTGAGCATCCCACACAAACGAATGCTCCACATGCGCGTTTCACATGCCACCAACTCCACATTCACAAGCAACTTCAGCGCCACAGCCGTTTACAGTTAGCCCTCAATGCAAAGGCTCTAGACGCAAATATTGGTGTGAGAGCTAATTCAATCAAGGAAACACTGCATGTTGGAGAAGGGCATATTGAAGAAGGATCAGCCGAGTGGTTCTTGTGGGAGATCAACTCCTTTTGGCTAACTAACTTCACACACCATCAGGCTTCCAAGAGCTCTCAAGGAAACTCAGTTTTCACACTCTATGCTTAGTGCCCTTTGAGTGCCTAGGACTGAAATGAAGCTTGGTGAGCATCCCACACAAACGAATGCTCCACATGCGGGTTTCACATGCCACCAACTCTACATTCACAGGCAACTTCAGCGCCACAGCCGTTTTCACATAGCCCTCAATGCAAAGGCTCTAGACGCAAATATTGGTGTGAGAGCTAATTCAATCAAGGAAACACTGCATGTTGGTGAAGGGCATATTGAAGAAGGATCAGCCGAGTGGTTCTTGTGGGAGAACAACTCCATTTGGCTCACTAACTTCACACACCATCATGCTTCCAAGCAGATCTCAAGGAAACTCAGTTTTCACACTCTATGCTTAGTGCCCTTTGAGTGCCTAGGACTGAAATGAAGCTTGGTGAGCATCCCACACAAACGAATGCTCCACATGCGGGTTTCACATGCGACCAACTCCACATCCACAGGCAACTTCAGCGCCACAGCAGTTTTCACATGGCCCTCAAATCAAAGGCTCTAGACGGAAATATTGGAGTGAGAGCTAATTCAATCAAGGAAATACTGCATGTTGCTGAAGGGCATATTGAGGAAGGATCAGCCGAGTGGTTCTTGTGGGAGAACAACTCCATTTGGCTCACTAACTTCACACACCATCAGGCTTCCAAGCAGCTCTCAAGGAAACTCAGTTTTCACACTCTATGCTTAGTGCCCTTTGAGTGCCTAGCATTGAAATGAAGCTTGGTGAGCATCCCACACAAACGAATGCTCCACATGCGGGTTTCACATGCCACCAACTCCACATTCACAGGCAACTTCAGCGCCACAGCCGTTTTCAGTTAGCCCTCAATGCAAAGGCTCTAGCCGCAAATATCGGAGTGAGAGCTAATTCAATCAAGCAAACACTGCATGTTGGTGAACGGCATATTGAGGAAGGATCAGCCGAGTGGTTCTTGTGGGAGAACAACTCCATTTGGCTCACTAACTTCACACACCATCAGGCTTCCAAGCAGCTCTCAAGGAAACTCAGTTTTCACACTCTATGCTTAGTGCCCTTTGAGTGCCTAGCATTGAAATGAAGCTTGGTGAGCATCCCACACAAACGAATGCTCCACATGCGGGTTTCACATGCCACCAACTCCACATTCACAGGCAACTTCAGCGCCACAGCAGTTTTCACATAGCCCTCAATGCAAAGACTCTAGACGCAAATATTGGTGTGAGAGCTAATTCAATCAAGGAAACACTGCATGTTGGTGAAGGGCATATTGAAAAAGGATCAGCCGAGTGGTTCTTGTGGGAGAACAACTCCATTTGGCTCACTAACTTCACACACCATCAGGCTTCCAAGCAGCTCTCAAGGAAACTCAGTTGTCACACTCTATGCTTAGTGCCCTTTGAGTGCATTATCTAGGAATGAACCTGGTAGAGCATCCCACACAAACGAATGCTCCATATGCGGGTTTCACATGCCACCAACTCTACATTCACAGGCAACTTCAGCGCCACAGCAGTTTTCACATAGATCTCAATGCAAAGGCTCTAGACTCAAATATTGGTGTGAGAGCTAATTCAATCAAAGAAACACTGCATGTTGGTGAAGGGCATATTGAAGAAGGATCAGCCGAGTGGTTCTTGTGGGAGAACAACTCCAGTTGGCTCACTAACTTCACACACCATCAGGCTTCCAAGCAGCTCTCAAGGAAACTCAGTTTTCACACTCTATGCTTAGTGCCCTTTGAGTGCCTAGGACTGAAAGTAAGCTTGGTGAGCATCCCACACAAACGAATGCTCCACATGCGGGTTTCACATGCCACCAACTCCACATCCACAGGCAACTTCAGCGCCACAGCCGTTTTCACATAGCCCTCAATGCAAAGGCTCTAGACGCAAATATTGGAGTGAGAGCTAATTCAATCAAGGAAACACTACATGTTGGTGAAGGGCATATTGAAGAAGGATCAGCCGAGTGGTTCTTGTGGGAGAACAACTCCATTTGGCTCACTAACTTCACACACCATCAGGCTTCCAAGCAGCTCTCAAGGAAACTCAGTTTTCACACTCTATGCTTAGTGCCCTTTGAGTGCCTAGGACTGAAATGAAGCTTGCTGAGCATCCCACACAAACGAATGCTCCACATGCGGGTTTCACATGCCACCAACTCCATATTCACAGGCAACTTCAGCACCACAGCCGTTTTCACATAGCCCTCAATGCAAAGGCTCTAGACGCAAATATTGGTGTGAGAGCTAATTCAATCAAGGAAACACTGCATGTTGGTGAAGGGCATATTGAAGAAGGATCAGCCGAGTGGTTCTTGTGGGAGAACAACTCCATTTGGCTCACTAACTTCACACACCATCAGGCTTCCAAGCAGCTCTCAAGGAAACTTAGTTTTCACACTCTATGCTTAGTGCCCTTTGAGTGCCTAGGATTGAAATGAAGCTTGGTGAGCATCCCACACAAACGAATGCTCCACATGCGGGTTTCACATGCCACCAACTCCACATTCACAGGCAACTTCAGCGCCACAGCCGTTTTCACATAGCCCTCAATGCAAAGGCTCTAGACGCAAATATTGGTGTGAGAGCTAATTCAATCAAGGAAACACTGCATGTTGGTGAAGGGCATATTGAGGAAGGATCAGCCGAGTGGTTCTTGTGGGAGAACAACTCCATTTGGCTCACTAACTTCACACACCATCAGGCTTCCAAGCAGCTCTCAAGGAAACTCAGTTTTCACACTCTATGCTTAGTGCCCTTTGAGTGCCTAGGACTGAAATGAAGCTTGGTGAGCATCCCACACAAACGAATGCTCCACATGCGGGTTTCACATGCCACCAAATCCACATTCACAGGCAACTTCAGCGCCACAGCCGTTTTCAGTTAGCCCTCAATGCAAAGGCTCTAGACGCAAATATTGGTGTGAGAGCTAATTCAATCAAGGAAACACTGCATGTTGGTGAAGGGCATATTGAAGAAGGATCAGCCGAGTGGTTCTTGTGGGAGAACAACTCCATTTGGCTCACTAACTTCACACACCATCAGGCTTCCAAGCAGCTCTCAAGGAAACTCAGTTTTCACACACTATGCTTAGTGCCCTTTGAGTGCATTATCTAGGAATGAACCTGGTAGAGCATCCCACACAAACGAATGCTCCACATGCGGGTTTCAGATGCAACCAACTCCACATTCACAGGCAACTTCAGCGCCACAGCCGTTTTCACATAGCCCTCAATGCAAAGGCTCTAGACACAAATATTGGAGTGAGAGCTAATTCAATCAAGGTAACACTGCATGTTGGTGAAGGGCATATTGAAGAAGGATCAGCCGAGTGGTTCTTGTGGGAGAACAACTCCATTTGGCTCACTAACTTCACACACCATCAGGCTTCCAAGCAGCTCTCAAGGAAACTCAGTTTTCACACTCTATGCTTAGTGCCCTTTGAGTGCCTAGGACTGAAATTAAGCTTGGTGAGCATCCCACACAAACGAAGGCTCCACATGCGGGTTTCACATGCCACCAACTAAACATTCTCAGGCAACTTCAGCGCCAGAGCATTTTTCACATAACCATCAATGCAAAGGCTCTTGACACAAATATCGGTGTGAGAGCTAATTCAATCAAGGAAACACTGCATGTTGGTGAAGGGCATATTGAAGAAGGATCAGCCGAGTGGTTCTTGTGGGAGAACAACTCCATTTGGCTCACTAACTTCACACACCATCAGGCTTCCAAGCAGCTCTCAAGGAAACTCAGTTTTCACTCTCTATGCTTAGTGCCCTTTGAGTGCCTAGGACTGAAATGAAGCTTGGTGAGCATCCCACACAAACGAATGCTCCACATGCGGGTTTCACATACCACCAACTCCACATCCACAGGCAACTTCAGCGCCACAGCAGTTTTCACATGGCCCTCAAATCAAAGGCTCTAGACGGAAATATTGGAGTGAGAGCTAATTCAATCAAGGAAATACTGCATGTTGCTGAAGGGCATATTGAGGAAGGATCAGCCGAGTGGTTCTTGTGGGAGAACAACTCCATTTGGCTCACTAACTTCACACACCATCAGGCTTCCAAGCAGCTCTCAAGGAAACTCAGTTTTCACACTCTATGCTTAGTGCCCTTTGAGTGCCTAGCATTGAAATGAAGCTTGGTGAGCATCCCACACAAACGAATGCTCCACATGCGGGTTTCACATGCCACCAACTCCACATTCACAGGCAACTTCAGCGCCACAGCAGTTTTCACATAGCCCTCAATGCAAAGGCTCTAGACGCAAATATTGGTGTGAGAGCTAATTCAATCAAGGAAACACTGCATGTTGGTGAAGGGCATATTGAAGAAGGATCAGCCGAGTGGTTCTTGTGGGAGAACAACTCCATTTGGCTCACTAACTTCACACACCATCAGGCTTCCAAGCAGCTCTCAAGGAAACTCAGTTATCACACTCTATGCTTAGTGCCCTTTGAGTGCCTAGGATTGAAATGAAGTGGTGAGCATCCCACACAAACGAATGCTCCACATGCGGGTTTCACATGCCACCAACTCCACATTCACAGGCAACTTCAGCGCCACAGCTGTTTTCACATAGCCCTCAATGCAAAGGCTCTAGACGCAAATATTGGTGTGAGAGCTAATTCAATCAAGGAAACACTGCATGTTGGTGAAGGGCATATTGAGGAAGGATCAGCCGAGTGGTTCTTGTGGGAGAACAACTCCATTTGGCTCACTAACTTCACACACCATCAGGCTTCCAAGCAGCTCTCAAGGAAACTCAGTTTTCACACTCTATGCTTAGTGCCCTTTGAGTGCCTAGGACTGAAATGAAGCTTGGTGAGCATCCCACACAAACGAATGCTCCACATGCGGGTTTCACATGCCACCAACTCCACATTCACAGGCAACTTCAACGCCACAGCCGTTTTCAGTTAGCCCTCAATGCAAAGGCTCTAGACGCAAATATTGGTGTGAGAGCTAATTCAATCAAGGAAACACTGCATGTTGGTGAAGGGCATATTGAAGAAGGATCAGCTAATTTGTTCTTGTGGGAGAACAACTCCATTTGGCTCACTAACTTCACACACCATCAGGCTTCCAAGCAGCTCTCAAGGAAACTTAGTTTTCACACTCTATCCTTAGTGCCCTTTGAGTGCCTAGGACTGAAATGAAGCTTGGTGAGCATCCCACACAAACGAAGGCTCCACATGCGGGTTTCACATGCCACCAACTCCACATTCTCAGGCAACTTCAGCGCCACAGCCGTTTTCACATAGCCCTCAATGCAAAGGCTCTAGACGCAAATATTGGTGTGAGAGCTAATTCAATCAAGGAAACACTGCATGTTGGTGAAGGGCATATTGAGGAAGGATCAGGCGAGTGGTTCTTGTGGGAGAACAACTCCATTTGGCTCACTAACTTCACACACCATCAGGCTTCCAATCAGCTCTCAAGGAAACTCAGTTTTCACACTCTATGCTTAGTGCCCTTTGAGTGCCTAGGACTGAAATGAAGCTTGGTGAGCATCCCACACAAACGAATGCCCCACATGCGGGTTTCACATGCCACCAACTCCACATTCACAGGCAACTTCAGCGCCACAACCGTTTTCACATAGCCCTTAATGCAAAGGCTCTAGACGCAAATATTGGTGTGAGAGCTAATTCAATCAAGGAAACACTGCATGTTGGTGAAGGGCATATTGAAGAAGGATCAGCCGAGTGGTTCTTGTGGGAGAACAACTCCATTTGGCTCACTAACTTCACACACCATCAGGCTTCCAAGAGCTCTCAAGGAAACTCAGTTTTCACACTCTATGCTTAGTGCCGTTTGAGGGCATTATCTAGGAATGAACCTGGTAGAGCATCCCACACAAACGAATGCTCCACATGCGCGTTTCACATGCCACCAACTCCACATTCACAAGCAAATTCTGCGCCACAGCCGTTTTCACATAGCCCTCAATGCAAAGGCTCTAGACGCAAATATTGGTGTGAGAGCTAATTCAATCAAGGAAACACTGCATGTTGGTGAAGGGCATATTGAAGAAGGATCAGCCGAGTGGTTCTTGTGGGAGAACAACTCCATTTGGCTCACTAACTTCACACACCATCAGGCTTCCAAGCAGCTCTCAAGGAAACTCAGTTTTCACACTCTATGCTTAGTGCCCTTTGAGTGCCTAGGACTGAAATGAAGCTTGGTGAGCATACAGCAGAAACGAAGGCTCCACATGAAGGTTTCACATGCCACTAACTCCACATTCACAGGCAACTTCAGCGCCACAGCCGTTTTCAGTTAGCCCTCAATGCAAAGGTTGTAAACGCAAATATTGGTGTGAGAGCTAATTCAATCAAGCAAACACTGCATGTTGGTGAAGGGCATATTGAAGAAGGATCAGCCGAGTGGTTCTTGTGGGAGAACAACTCCATTTGGCTCACTAACTTCACACACCATCATGCTTCCAAGCAGCTCTCAAGGAAACTCAGTTTTCACACTCTATGCTTAGTGCCCTTTGAGTGCCTAGGACTGAAATGAAGCTTGGTGAGCATCCCACACAAACGAATGCTCCACATGCGGGTTTCACATGCCACCAACTCCACATTCACAGGCAACTTCAGCGCCACAGCCGTTTTCACATAGCCCTCAATGCAAAGGCTCTAGACGCAAATATTGGTGTGAGAGCTAATTCAATCAAGGAAACACTGCATGTTGGTGAAGGGCATATTGAAGAAGGATCAGCCGAGTGGTTCTTGTGGGAGATCAACTCCATTTGGCTCAATAACTTCACACACCATCAGGCTTCCAAGCAGCTCTCAAGGAAACTCAGTTTTCACACTCTATGCTTAGTGCCCTTTGAGTGCCTAGGACTGAAATGAACCTTGGTGAGCATCCCACACAAACGAATGCTCCACATGCGGGTTTCACATGCCACCAACTCTACATTCACAGGCAACTTCAGCGCCACAGCCGTTTTCAGTTAGCCCTCAATGCAAAGGCTCTAGACGCAAATATTGGTGTGAGAGCTATTTCAATCAAGGAAACACTGCATGTTGGTGAAGGGCATATTGAGGAAGGATCAGCCGAGTGGTTCTTGTGGGAGAACAACTCCATTTGGCTCACTAACTTCACACACCATCAGGCTTCCAAGCAGCTCTCAAGGAAACTCAGTTTTCACACTCTATGCTTAGTGCCCTTTGAGAGCCTAGGACTGAAATGAACCTTGGTGAGCATCCCACACAAACGAAGGCTCCACATGCGGGTTTCACATGCCACCAACTCCACATTCACAGGCAACTTCAGCGCCACAGCCGTTTTAAGTTAGCCCTCAATGCAAAGGCTCTAGACGCAAATATCGGAGTGAGAGCTAATTCAATCAAGCAAACACTGCGTGTTGGTGAACGGCATATTGAGGAAGGATCAGCCGAGTGGTTCTTGTGGGAGAACAACTCCATTTGGCTCACTAACTTCACACACCATCAGGCTTCCAAGCAGCTCTCAAGGAAACTCAGTTTTCACACTCTATGCTTGGTGCCCTTTGAGTGCCTAGCATTGAAATGAAGCTTGGTGAGCATCCCACACAAACGAATGCTCCACATGCGGGTTTCACATGCCACCAACTCCACATTCACAGGCAACTTCAGCGCCACAGCAGTTTTCACATAGCCCTCAATGCAAAGGCTCTAGACGCAAATATTGGTGTGAGAGCTAATTCAATCAAGGAAACACTGCATGTTGGTGAAGGGCATATTGAAGAAGGATCAGCCGAGTGGTTCTTGTGGGAGAACAACTCCATTTGGCTCACTAACTTCACACACCATCAGGCTTCCAAGCAGCTCTCAAGGAAACTCAGTTTTCACACTCTATGCTTAGTGCCCTTTGAGTGCCTAGGACTGAAATGAAGCTTGGTGAGCATCCCACACAAACGAATGCTCCACATGCGGGTTTCACATGCCACCAAATCCACATTCACAGGCAACTTCAGCGCCACAGCCGTTTTCAGTTAGCCCTCAATGCAAAGGCTCTAGACGCAAATATTGGTGTGAGAGCTAATTCAATCAAGGAAACACTGCATGTTGGTGAAGGGCATATTGAAGAAGGATCAGCCGAGTGGTTCTTGTGGGAGAACAACTCCATTTGGCTCACTAACTTCACACACCATCAGGCTTCCAAGCAGCTCTCAAGGAAACTCAGTTTTCACACTCTATGCTTAGTGCCCTTTGAGTGCCTAGGACTGAAATTAAGCTTGGTGAGCATCCCACACAAACGAAGGCTCCACATGCGGGTTTCACATGCCACCAACTCCACATTCTCACGCAACTTCAGCACCAGAGCATTTTTCACATAGCCCTGAATGCAAAGGCTCTTGACACAAATATCGGTGTGAGAGCTAATTCAATCAAGGAAACACTGCATGTTGGTGAAGGGCATATTGAAGAACGATCAGCCGAGTGGTTCTTGTGGGAGAACAACTCCATTTGGCTCACTAACTTCACACACCATCAGGCTTCCAAGCAGCTCTCAAGGAAACTCAGTTTTCACTCTCTATGCTTAGTGCCCTTTGAGTGCCTAGGACTGAAATGAAGCTTGGTGAGCATCCCACACAAACGAATGCTCCACATGCGGGTTTCACATACCACCAACTCCACATCCACAGGCAACTTCAGCGCCACAGCAGTTTTCACATGGCCCTCAATGCAAAGGCTCTAGACGGAAATATTGGAGTGAGAGCTAATTCAATCAAGGAAATACTGCATGTTGCTGAAGGGCATATTGAGGAAGGATCAGCCGAGTGGTTCTTGTGGGAGAACAACTCCATTTGGCTCAGTAACTTCACGCACCATCAGGCTTCCAAGCAGCTCTCAAGGAAACTCAGTTTTCACACTCTATGCTTAGTGCCCTTTGAGTGCCTAGCATTGAAATGAAGCTTGGTGAGCATCCCACACAAACGAATGCTCCACATGCGGGTTTCACATGCCACCAACTCCACATTCACAGGCAACTTCAGCGCCACAGCAGTTTTCACAGAGCCCTCAATGCAAAGGCTCTAGACGCAAATATTGGTGTGAGAGCTAATTCAATCAAGGAAACACTGCATGTTGGTGAAGGGCATATTGAGGAAGGATCAGCCGAGTGGTTCTTGTGGGAGAACAACTCCATTTGGCTCACTAACTTCACACACCATCAGGCTTCCAAGCAGCTCTCAAGGAAACTCAGTTTTCACACTCTATGCTTAGTGCCCTTTGAGTGCCTAGGACTGAAATGAAGCTTGGTGAGCATCCCACACAAACGAATGCTCCACATGCGGGTTTCACATGCCACCAACTCCACATTCACAGGCAACTTCAGCGCCACAGCCGTTTTCACATAGCCCTCAATGCAAAGGCTCTAGACGCAAATATTGGTGTGAGAGCTAATTCAATCAAGGAAACACTGCATGTTGGTGAAGGGCATATTGAAGAAGGATCAGCCGAGTGGTTCTTGTGGGAGATCAACTCCATTTGGCTCACTAACTTCACACACCATCAGGCTTCCAAGCAGCTCTCAAGGAAACTCAGTTTTCACACTCTATGCTTAGTGCCCTTTGAGTGCCTATTACTGAAATGAAGCTTGGTGAGCATCCCACACAAACGAATGCTCCACATGCGGGTTTCACATGCCACCAACTCTACATTCTCAGGCAACTTCAGCGCCACAGCCGTTTTCAGTTAGCCCTCAATGCAAAGGCTCTAGACGCAAATATTGGTGTGAGAGCTATTTCAATCAAGGAAACACTGCATGTTGGTGAAGGGCATATTGAGGAAGGATCAGCCGAGTGGTTCTTGTGGGAGAACAACTCCATTTGGCTCACTAACTTCACACACCATCAGGCTTCCAAGCAGCTCTCAAGGAAACTCAGTTTTCACACTCTATGCTTAGTGCCCTTTGAGTGCCTAGGACTGAAATGAAGCTTGGTGAGCATCCCACACAAACGAATGCTCCACATGCGGGTTTCACATGCCACCAACTCCACATTCACAGGCAACTTCAGCGCCACAGCCGTTTTAAGTTAGCCCTCAATGCAAAGGCTCTAGCCGCAAATATCGGAGTGAGAGCTAATTCAATCAAGGAAACACTGCCTGTTGGTGAAGGGCATATTGAGGAAGAATCAGCCGAGTGGTTCTTGTGGGAGAACAACTCCATTTGGCTCACTAACTTCACACACCATCAGGCTTCCAAGCAGCTCTCAAGGAAACTCAGTTTTCACACTCTATGCTTAGTGCCCTTTGAGTGCCTAGGACTGAAATGAAGCTTGGTGAGCATCCCACACAAACGAATGCTCCACATGCGGGTTTCACATGTGGCCAACTCCACATTCACAGCCAACTTCAGCGCCACAGCAGTTTTCAGTTAGCCCTCAATGCAAAGGCTCTAGACGCAAATATTGGTGTGAGAGCTAATTCAATCAAGGAAACACTGCATGTTGGTGAAGGGCATATTGAGGAAGTATCAGCTAATTTGTTCTTGTGGGAGAACAACTCCATTTGGCTCACTAACTTCACACACCATCAGGCTTCCAAGCAGCTCTCAAGGAAACTCAGTTTTCACACACTATGCTTAGTGCCCTTTGAGTGCATTATCTAGGAATGAACCTGGTAGAGCATCCCACACAAACGAATGCTCCACATGCGGGTTTCAGATGCCACCAACTCCACATTCACAGGCAACTTCAGCGCCACAGCCGTTTTCACATAGCCCTCAATGCAAAGGCTCTAGACGCAAATATTGGTGTGAGAGCTAATTCAATCAAGGAAACACTGCATGTTGGTGAAGGGCATATTGAAGAAGGATCAGCCGAGTGGTTCTTGTGGGAGAACAACTCCATTTGGCTCACTAACTTCACACACCATCAGGCTTCCAAGCAGCTCTCAAGGAAACTCAGTTTTCACACTCTATGCTTAGTGCCCTTTGAGTGCCTAGGACTGAAATGAAGCTTGGTGAGCATCCCACACAAACGAATGCTCCACATGCGGGTTTCACATGCCACCAACTCCACATTCACAGGCAACTTCAGCGCCACAGCCGTTTTCACATAGCCCTCAATGCAAAGGCTCTAGACGCAAATATTGGTGTGAGAGCTAATTCAATCAAGGAAACACTGCATGTTGGTGAAGGGCATATTGAAGAAGGATCAGCCGAGTGGTTCTTGTGGGAGATCAACTCCATTTGGCTCACTAACTTCACACACCATCAGGCTTCCAAGCAGCTCTCAAGGAAACTCAGTTTTCACACTCTATGCTTAGTGCCCTTTGAGTGCCTATTACTGAAATGAAGCTTGGTGAGCATCCCACACAAACGAATGCTCCACATGCGGGTTTCACATGCCACCAACTCTACATTCACAGGCAACTTCAGCGCCACAGCCGTTTTCAGTTAGCCCTCAATGCAAAGGCTCTAGACACAAATATTGGTGTGAGAGCTATTTCAATCAAGGAAACACTGCATGTTGGTGAAGGGCATATTGAGGAAGGATCAGCCGAGTGGTTCTTGTGGGAGAACAACTCCATTTGGCTCACTAACTTCACACACCATCAGGCTTCCAAGCAGCTCTCAAGGAAACTCAGTTTTCACACTCTATGCTTAGTGCCCTTTGAGTGCCTAGGACTGAAATGAAGCTTGGTGAGCATCCCACACAAACGAAGGCTCCACATGCGGGTTTCACATGCCACCAACTCCACATTCACAGGCAACTTCAGCGCCACAGCCGTTTCAAGTTAGCCCTCAATGCAAAGGCTCTAGCCGCAAATATCGGAGTGAGAGCTAATTCAATCAAGCAAACACTGCATGTTGGTGAAGGGCATATTGAGGAAGGATCAGCCGAGTGGTTCTTGTGGGAGAACAACTCCATTTGGCTCACTAACTTCACACACCATCAGGCTTCCAAGCAGCTCTCAAGGAAACTCAGTTTTCACACTCTATGCTTAGTGCCCTTTGAGTGCCTAGGACTGAAATGAAGCTTGGTGAGCATCCCACACAAACGAATGCTCCACATGCGGGTTTCACATGTGGCCAACTCCACATTCACAGCCAACTTCAGCGCCACAGCAGTTTTCACATAGCCCTCAATGCAAAGGCTCTAGACGCAAATATTGGTGTGAGAGCTAATTCAATCAAGGAAACACTGCATGTTGGTGAAGGGCATATTGAAGAAGTATCAGCTAATTTGTTCTTGTGGGAGAACAACTCCATTTGGCTCACTAACTTCACACACCATCAGGCTTCCAAGCAGCTCTCAAGGAAACTCAGTTTTCACACTCTATGCTTAGTGCCCTTTGTATGGCTAGGACTGAAATGAACCTGGTAGAGCATCCCACACAAACGAATGCTCCACATGCGGGTTTCACATGCCACCAACTCCACATTCACAAGCAACTTCAGCGCCACAGCCGTTTTCACATAGCCCTCAATGCAAAGGCTCTAGACGCAAATATTGGTGTGAGAGCTAATTCAATCAAGGAAACACTGCATGTTGGTGAAGGGCATATTGAGGAAGTATCAGCTAATTTGTTCTTGTGGGAGAACAACTCCATTTGGCTCACTAACTTCACACACCATCAGGCTTCCAAGCAGCTCTCAAGGAAACTTAGTTTTCACACTCTATCCTTAGTGCCCTTTGAGTGCCTAGGACTGAAATGAAGCTTGGTGAGCATCCCACACAAACGAAGGCTCCACATGCGGGTTTCACATGCCACCAACTCCACATTCACAGGCAACTACAGCGCCACAGCAGTTTTCACATAGCCCTCAACGCAAAGGCTCTAGACGCAAATATTGGTGTGAGAGCTAATTCAATCAAGGAAACACTGCATGTTGGTGAAGGGCATATTGAAGAAGGATCAGCCGAGTGGTTCTTGTGGGAGAACAACTCCATTTGGCTCACTAACTTCACACACCATCAGGCTTCCAAGCAGCTCTCAAGGAAACTCAGTTTTCACACTCTATGCTTAGTGCACTTTGAGTGCCTAGGACTGAAATGAAGCTTGGTGAGCATCCCACACAAACGAAGGCTCCACATGCGGGTTTCACATGAAACCAACTCTACATTCACAGGCAACTTCAGCGCCACAGCCGTTTTCAGTTAGCCCTCAATGCAAAGGCTCTAGACGCAAATATTGGTGTGAGAGCTAATTAAATCAAGGAAACACTGCATGTTGGTGAAGGGCATATTGAAGAAGGATCAGCCGAGTGGTTCTTGTGGGAGAACAACTCCATTTGGCTCACTAACTTCACACACCATCAGGCTTCCAAGCAGCTCTCAAGGAAACTCAGTTTTCACACACTATGCTTAGTGCCCTTTGAGTGCATTATCTAGGAATGAACCTGGTAGAGCATCCCACACAAACGAATGCTCCACATGCGGGTTTCAGATGCCACCAACTCCACATTCACAGGCAACTTCAGCGCCACAGCCGTTTTCACATAGCCCTCAATGCAAAGGCTCTAGACGCAAATAATGGAGTGAGAGCTAATTCAATCAAGGTAACACTGCATGTTGGTGAAGGGCATATTGAAGAAGGATCAGCCGAGTGGTTCTTGTGGGAGAACAACTCCATTTGGCTCACTAACTTCACACACCATCAGGCTTCCAAGCAGCTCTCAAGGAAACTCAGTTTTCACACTCTATGCTTAGTGCCCTTTGAGTGCCTAGGACTGAAATGAAGCTTGGTGAGCATCCCACACAAACGAAGGCTCCACATGCGGGTTTCACATGCCACCAACTCCACATTCTCAGGCAACTTCAGCGCCACAGCCGTTTTCACATAGCCCTCAATGCAAAGGCTCTAGACGCAAATATTGGTGTGAGAGCTAATTCAATCAAGGAAACACTGCATGTTGGTGAAGGGCATATTGAGGAAGGATCAGCCGAGTGGTTCTTGTGGGAGAACAACTCCATTTGGCTCACTAACTTCACACACCATCAGGCTTCCAAGCAGCTCTCAAGGAAATTCAGTTTTCACACTCTATGCTTAGTGCCCTTTGAGTGCCTAGGACTGAAATGAAGCTTGGTGAGCATCCCACACAAGCGAATGCCCCACATGCGGGTTTCACATGCCACCAACTCCACATTCACAGGCAACTTCAGCGCCACAGCCGTTTTCACATAGCCCTCAATGCAAAGGCTCTAGACGCAAATATTGGTGTGAGAGCTAATTCAATCAAGGAAACACTGCATGTTGGTGAAGGGCATATTGAGGAAGGATCAGCCGAGTGGTTCTTGTGGGAGAACAACTCCATTTGGCTCACTAACTTCACACACCATCAGGCTTCCAAGCAGCTCTCAAGGAAACTCAGTTTTCACACTCTATGCTTAGTGCCCTTTGTATGGGTAGGACTGAAATGAACCTGGTAGAGCATCCCACACAAACGAATGCTCCACATGCGGGTTTCACATGCCACCAACTCCACATTCACAGGCAACTTCAGCGCCACAGCCGTTTTCACATAGCACTCAATGCAAAGGCTCTAGACGCAAATATTGGAGTGAGAGCTAATTCAATCAAGGTAACACTGCATGTTGGTGAAGGGCATATTGAAGAAGGATCAGCCGAGTGGTTCTTGTGGGAGAACAACTCCATTTGGCTCACTAACTTCACACACCATCAGGCTTCCAAGCAGCTCTCAAGGAAACTCAGTTTTCACACTCTATGCTTAGTGCCCTTTGAGTGCCTAGGACTGAAATGAAGCTTGGTGAGCATCCCAGAGAAACGAATGCTCCACATGCGGGTTTCACATGCCACCAACTCCACATTCTCAGGCAACTTCAGCGCCACAGCCGTTTTCACATAGCCCTCAATGCAAAGGCTCTAGACGCAAATATTGGTGTGAGAGCTAATTCAATCAAGGAAACACTGCATGTTGGTGAACGGCATATTGAGGAAGGATCAGCCGAGTGGTTCTTGTGGGAGAACAACTCCATTTGGCTCACTAACTTCACACACCATAAGGCTTCCAAGCAGCTCTCAAGGAAATTCAGTTTTCACACTCTATGCTTAGTGCCCTTTGAGTGCCTAGGACTGAAATGAAGCTTGGTGAGCATCCCACACAAGCGAATGCCCCACATGCGGGTTTCACATGCCACCAACTCCACATTCACAGGCAACTTCAGCGCCACAGCCGTTTTCACATAGCCCTCAATGCAAAGGCTCTAGACGCAAATATTGGTGTGAGAGCTAATTCAATCAAGGAAACACTGCATGTTGGTGAAGGGCATATTGAAGAAGGATCAGCCGAGTGGTTCTTGTGGGAGAACAACTCCATTTGGCTCACTAACTTCACACACCATCAGGCTTCCAAGCAGCTCTCAAGGAAACTCAGTTTTCACACTCTATGCTTAGTGCCCTTTGTATGGCTAGGACTGAAATGAACCTGGTAGAGCATCCCACACAAACGAATGCTCCACATGCGGGTTTCACATGCCACCAACTCCACATTCACAGGCAACTTCAGCGCCACAGCCGTTTTCACATAGCCCTCAATGCAAAGGCTCTAGACGCAAATATTGGTGTGAGAGCTAATTCAATCAAGGAAACACTGCATGTTGGTGAAGGGCATATTGAGGAAGGATCAGCTAATTTGTTCTTGTGGGAGAACAACTCCATTTGGCTCACTAACTTCACACACCATCAGGCTTCCAAGCAGCTCTCAAGGAAACTCAGTTTTCACACTCTATGCTTAGTGCCCTTTGTATGGCTAGGACTGAAATGAACCTGGTAGAGCATCCCACACAAACGAATGCTCCACATGCGGGTTTCACATGCCACCAACTCCACATTCACAGGCAACTTCAGCGCCACAGCCGTTTTCACATAGCCCTCAATGCAAAGGCTCTAGACGCAAATATTGGTGTGAGAGCTAATTCAATCAAGGAAACACTGCATGTTGGTGAAGGGCATATTGAGGAAGTATCAGCTAATTTGTTCTTGTGGGAGAACAACTCCATTTGGCTCACTAACTTCACACACCATCAGGCTTCCAAGCAGCTCTCAAGGAAACTTAGTTTTCACACTCTATCCTTAGTGCCCTTTGAGTGCCTAGGACTGAAATGAAGCTTGGTGAGCATCCCACACAAACGAAGGCTCCACATGCGGGTTTCACATGCCACCAACTCCACATTCACAGGCAACTACAGCGCCACAGCAGTTTTCACATAGCCCTCAACGCAAAGGCTCTAGACGCAAATATTGGTGTGAGAGCTAATTGAATCAAGGAAACACTGCATGTTGGTGAAGGGCATATTGAAGAAGGATCAGCCGAGTGGTTCTTGTGGGAGAACAACTCCATTTGGCTCACTAACTTCACACACCATCAGGCTTCCAAGCAGCTCTCAAGGAAACTCAGTTTTCACACTCTATGCTTAGTGCCCTTTGAGTGCCTAGGACTGAAATGAAGCTTGGTGAGCATCCCACACAAACGAATGCTCCACATGCGGGTTTCACATGCCACCAACTCCACATTCACAGGCAACTTCAGCGCCACAGCCGTTTTCACATAGCCCTCAATGCAAAGGCTCTAGACGCAAATATTGGTGTGAGAGCTAATTCAATCAAGGAAACACTGCATGTTGGTGAAGGGCATATTGAAGAAGGATCAGCCGAGTGGTTCTTGTGGGAGATCAACTCCATTTGGCTCACTAACTTCACACACCATCAGGCTTCCAAGCAGCTCTCAAGGAAACTCAGTTTTCACACTCTATGCTTAGTGCCCTTTGAGTGCCTATTACTGAAATGAAGCTTGGTGAGCATCCCACACAAACGAATGCTCCACATGCGGGTTTCACATGCCACCAACTCTACATTCTCAGGCAACTTCAGCGCCACAGCCGTTTTCAGTTAGCCCTCAATGCAAAGGCTCTAGACGCAAATATTGGTGTGAGAGCTATTTCAATCAAGGAAACACTGCATGTTGGTGAAGGGCATATTGAGGAAGGATCAGCCGAGTGGTTCTTGTGGGAGAACAACTCCATTTGGCTCACTAACTTCACACACCATCAGGCTTCCAAGCAGCTCTCAAGGAAACTCAGTTTTCACACTCTATGCTTAGTGCCCTTTGAGTGCCTAGGACTGAAATGAAGCTTGGTGAGCATCCCACACAAACGAATGCTCCACATGCGGGTTTCACATGCCACCAACTCCACATTCACAGGCAACTTCAGCGCCACAGCCGTTTTAAGTTAGCCCTCAATGCAAAGGCTCTAGCCGCAAATATCGGAGTGAGAGCTAATTCAATCAAGCAAACACTGCCTGTTGGTGAAGGGCATATTGAGGAAGAATCAGCCGAGTGGTTCTTGTGGGAGAACAACTCCATTTGGCTCACTAACTTCACACACCATCAGGCTTCCAAGCAGCTCTCAAGGAAACTCAGTTTTCACACTCTATGCTTAGTGCCCTTTGAGTGCCTAGGACTGAAATGAAGCTTGGTGAGCATCCCACACAAACGAATGCTCCACATGCGGGTTTCACATGTGGCCAACTCCACATTCACAGCCAACTTCAGCGCCACAGCAGTTTTCAGTTAGCCCTCAATGCAAAGGCTCTAGACGCAAATATTGGTGTGAGAGCTAATTCAATCAAGGAAACACTGCATGTTGGTGAAGGGCATATTGAGGAAGTATCAGCTAATTTGTTCTTGTGGGAGAACAACTCCATTTGGCTCACTAACTTCACACACCATCAGGCTTCCAAGCAGCTCTCAAGGAAACTCAGTTTTCACACTCTATGCTTAGTGCCCTTTGTATGGCTAGGACTGAAATGAACCTGGTAGAGCATCCCACACAAACGAATGCTCCACATGCGGGTTTCACATGCCACCAACTCCACATTCACAAGCAACTTCAGCGCCACAGCCGTTTTCACATAGCCCTCAACGCAAATGCTCTAGACGCAAATATTGGTGTGAGAGCTAATTCAATCAAGGAAACACTGCATGTTGGTGAAGGGCATATTGAGGAAGGATCAGCTAATTTGTTCTTGTGGGAGAACAACTCCATTTGGCTCACTAACTTCACACACCATCAGGCTTCCAAGCAGCTCTCAAGGAAACTCAGTTTTCACACTCTATGCTTAGTGCCCTTTGAGTGCCTAGGACTGAAATGAAGCTTGGTGAGCATCCCACACAAACGAATGCTCCACATGCGGGTTTCACATGTGGCCAACTCCACATTCACAGCCAACTTCAGCGCCACAGCAGTTTTCAGTTAGCCCTCAATGCAAAGGCTCTAGACGCAAATATTGGTGTGAGAGCTAATTCAATCAAGGAAACACTGCATGTTGGTGAAGGGCATATTGAGGAAGTATCAGCTAATTTGTTCTTGTGGGAGAACAACTCCATTTGGCTCACTAACTTCACACACCATCAGGCTTCCAAGCAGCTCTCAAGGAAACTCAGTTTTCACACTCTATGCTTAGTGCCCTTTGTATGGCTAGGACTGAAATGAACCTGGTAGAGCATCCCACACAAACGAATGCTCCACATGCGGGTTTCACATGCCACCAACTCCACATTCACAAGCAACTTCAGCGCCACAGCCGTTTTCACATAGCCCTCAACGCAAATGCTCTAGACGCAAATATTGGTGTGAGAGCTAATTCAATCAAGGAAACACTGCATGTTGGTGAAGGGCATATTGAGGAAGGATCAGCTAATTTGTTCTTGTGGGAGAAGAACTCCATTTGGCTCACTAACTTCACACACCATCAGGCTTCCAAGCAGCTCTCAAGGAAACTCAGTTTTCACACTCTATGCTTAGTGCCCTTTGAGTGCCTAGGACTGAAATGAAGCTTGGTGAGCATCCCACACAAACGAAGGCTCCACATGCGGGTTTCACATGAAGCCAACTCTACATTCACAGGCAACTTCAGCGCCACAGCCGTTTTCAGTTAGCCCTCAATGCAAAGGCTCTAGACGCAAATATTGGTGTGAGAGCTAATTCAATCAAGGAAACACTGCATGTTGGTGAAGGGCATATTGAAGAAGGATCAGCCGAGTGGTTCTTGTGGGAGAACAACTCCATTTGGCTCACTAACTTCACACACCATCAGGCTTCCAAGCAGCTCTGAAGGAAACTCAGTTTTCACACACTATGCTTAGTGCCCTTTGAGTGCATTATCTAGGAATGAACCTGGTAGAGCATCCCACACAAACGAATGCTCCACATGCGGGTTTCAGATGCCACCAACTCCACATTCACAGGCAACTTCAGCGCCACAGCCGTTTTCACATAGCCCTCAATGCAAAGGCTCTAGACGCAAATATTGGTGTGAGAGCTAATTCAATCAAGGAAACACTGCATGTTGGTGAAGGGCATATTGAAGAAGGATCAGCCGAGTGGTTCTTGTGGGAGAACAACTCCATTTGGCTCACTAACTTCACACACCATCAGGCTTCCAAGCAGCTCTCAAGGAAACTCAGTTTTCACACTCTATGCTTAGTGCCCTTTGAGTGCCTAGGACTGAAATGAAGCTTGGTGAGCATACCACAGAAACGAAGGCTCCACATGCGGGTTTCACATGCCACCAACTCTACATTCACAGGCAACTTCAGCGCCACAGCCGTTTTCAGTTAGCCCTCAATGCAAAGGCTCTAGATGCAAATATTGGTGTGAGAGCTAATTCAATCAAGGAAACACTGCATGTTGGTGAAGGGCATATTGAAGAAGGATCAGCCGAGTGGTTCTTGTGGGAGAACAACTCCATTTGGCTCACTAACTTCACACACCATCAGGCTTCCAAGCAGCTCTCAAGGAAACTCAGTTTTCACACTCTATGCTTAGTGCCCTTTGAGTGCCTAGGACTGAAATGAAGCTTGGTGAGCATCCCACACAAACGAATGCTCCACATGCGGGTTTCACATGCCACCAACTCCACATTCACAGGCAACTTCAGCGCCACAGCCGTTTTCACATAGCCCTCAATGCAAAGGCTCTAGACGCAAATATTGGTGTGAGAGCTAATTCAATCAAGGAAACACTGCATGTTGGTGAAGGGCATATTGAAGAAGGATCAGCCGAGTGGTTCTTGTGGGAGATCAACTCCATTTGGCTCACTAACTTCACACACCATCAGGCTTCCAAGCAGCTCTCAAGGAAACTCAGTTTTCACACTCTATGCTTAGTGCCCTTTGAGTGCCTATTACTGAAATGAAGCTTGGTGAGCATCCCACACAAACGAATGCTCCACATGCGGGTTTCACATGCCACCAACTCTACATTCACAGGCAACTTCAGCGCCACAGCCGTTTTCAGTTAGCCCTCAATGCAAAGGCTCTAGACACAAATATTGGTGTGAGAGCTATTTCAATCAAGGAAACACTGCATGTTGGTGAAGGGCATATTGAGGAAGGATCAGCCGAGTGGTTCTTGTGGGAGAACAACTCCATTTGGCTCACTAACTTCACACACCATCAGGCTTCCAAGCAGCTCTCAAGGAAACTCAGTTTTCACACTCTATGCTTAGTGCCCTTTGAGTGCCTAGGACTGAAATGAAGCTTGGTGAGCATCCCACACAAACGAAGGCTCCACATGCGGGTTTCACATGCCACCAACTCCACATTCACAGGCAACTTCAGCGCCACAGCCGTTTCAAGTTAGCCCTCAATGCAAAGGCTCTAGCCGCAAATATCGGAGTGAGAGCTAATTCAATCAAGCAAACACTGCATGTTGGTGAAGGGCATATTGAGGAAGGATCAGCCGAGTGGTTCTTGTGGGAGAACAACTCCATTTGGCTCACTAACTTCACACACCATCAGGCTTCCAAGCAGCTCTCAAGGAAACTCAGTTTTCACACTCTATGCTTAGTGCCCTTTGAGTGCCTAGGACTGAAATGAAGCTTGGTGAGCATCCCACACAAACGAATGCTCCACATGCGGGTTTCACATGTGGCCAACTCCACATTCACAGCCAACTTCAGCGCCACAGCAGTTTTCACATAGCCCTCAATGCAAAGGCTCTAGACGCAAATATTGGTGTGAGAGCTAATTCAATCAAGGAAACACTGCATGTTGGTGAAGGGCATATTGAAGAAGTATCAGCTAATTTGTTCTTGTGGGAGAACAACTCCATTTGGCTCACTAACTTCACACACCATCAGGCTTCCAAGCAGCTCTCAAGGAAACTCAGTTTTCACACTCTATGCTTAGTGCCCTTTGTATGGCTAGGACTGAAATGAACCTGGTAGAGCATCCCACACAAACGAATGCTCCACATGCGGGTTTCACATGCCACCAACTCCACATTCACAGGCAACTTCAGCGCCACAGCCGTTTTCACATAGCCCTCAATGCAAAGGCTCTAGACGCAAATATTGGTGTGAGAGCTAATTCAATCAAGGAAACACTGCATGTTGGTGAAGGGCATATTGAGGAAGTATCAGCTAATTTGTTCTTGTGGGAGAACAACTCCATTTGGCTCACTAACTTCACACACCATCAGGCTTCCAAGCAGCTCTCAAGGAAACTTAGTTTTCACACTCTATCCTTAGTGCCCTTTGAGTGCCTAGGACTGAAATGAAGCTTGGTGAGCATCCCACACAAACGAAGGCTCCACATGCGGGTTTCACATGCCACCAACTCCACATTCACAGGCAACTACAGCGCCACAGCCGTTTTCACATAGCCCTCAACGCAAAGGCTCTAGACGCAAATATTGGTGTGAGAGCTAATTCAATCAAGGAAACACTGCATGTTGGTGAAGGGCATATTGAAGAAGGATCAGCCGAGTGGTTCTTGTGGGAGAACAACTCCATTTGGCTCACTAACTTCACACACCATCAGGCTTCCAAGCAGCTCTCAAGGAAACTCAGTTTTCACACTCTATGCTTAGTGCACTTTGAGTGCCTAGGACTGAAATGAAGCTTGGTGAGCATCCCACACAAACGAAGGCTCCACATGCGGGTTTCACATGAAACCAACTCTACATTCACAGGCAACTTCAGCGCCACAGCCGTTTTCAGTTAGCCCTCAATGCAAAGGCTCTAGACGCAAATATTGGTGTGAGAGCTAATTAAATCAAGGAAACACTGCATGTTGGTGAAGGGCATATTGAAGAAGGATCAGCCGAGTGGTTCTTGTGGGAGAACAACTCCATTTGGCTCACTAACTTCACACACCATCAGGCTTCCAAGCAGCTCTCAAGGAAACTCAGTTTTCACACACTATGCTTAGTGCCCTTTGAGTGCATTATCTAGGAATGAACCTGGTAGAGCATCCCACACAAACGAATGCTCCACATGCGGGTTTCAGATGCCACCAACTCCACATTCACAGGCAACTTCAGCGCCACAGCCGTTTTCACATAGCCCTCAATGCAAAGGCTCTAGACGCAAATAATGGAGTGAGAGCTAATTCAATCAAGGTAACACTGCATGTTGGTGAAGGGCATATTGAAGAAGGATCAGCCGAGTGGTTCTTGTGGGAGAACAACTCCATTTGGCTCACTAACTTCACACACCATCAGGCTTCCAAGCAGCTCTCAAGGAAACTCAGTTTTCACACTCTATGCTTAGTGCCCTTTGAGTGCCTAGGACTGAAATGAAGCTTGGTGAGCATCCCACACAAGCGAATGCCCCACATGCGGGTTTCACATGCCACCAACTCCACATTCACAGGCAACTTCAGCGCCACAGCCGTTTTCACATAGCCCTCAATGCAAAGGCTCTAGACGCAAATATTGGTGTGAGAGCTAATTCAATCAAGGAAACACTGCATGTTGGTGAAGGGCATATTGAGGAAGGATCAGCCGAGTGGTTCTTGTGGGAGAACAACTCCATTTGGCTCACTAACTTTCACAAACACACCATCAGGCTTCCAAGCAGCTCTCAAGGAAACTCAGTTTTCACACTCTATGCTTAGTGCCCTTTGTATGGGTAATACTGAAATGAACCTGGTAGAGCATCCCACACAAACGAATGCTCCACATGCGGGTTTCACATGCACCAACTCCACATTCACAGGCAACTTCAGCGCCACAGCCGTTTTCACATAGCACTCAATGCAAAGGCTCTAGACGCAAATATTGGAGTGAGAGCTAATTCAATCAAGGTAACACTGCATGTTGGTGAAGGGCATATTGAAGAAGGATCAGCCGAGTGGTTCTTGTGGGAGAACAACTCCATTTGGCTCACTAACTTCACACACCATCAGGCTTCCAAGCAGCTCTCAAGGAAACTCAGTTTTCACACTCTATGCTTAGTGCCCTTTGAGTGCCTAGGACTGAAATGAAGCTTGGTGAGCATCCCAGAGAAACGAATGCTCCACATGCGGGTTTCACATGCCACCAACTCCACATTCTCAGGCAACTTCAGCGCCACAGCCGTTTTCACATAGCCCTCAATGCAAAGGCTCTAGACGCAAATATTGGTGTGAGAGCTAATTCAATCAAGGAAACACTGCATGTTGGTGAACGGCATATTGAGGAAGGATCAGCCGAGTGGTTCTTGTGGGAGAACAACTCCATTTGGCTCACTAACTTCACACACCATCAGGCTTCCAAGCAGCTCTCAAGGAAATTCAGTTTTCACACTCTATGCTTAGTGCCCTTTGAGTGCCTAGGACTGAAATGAAGCTTGTGAGCATCCCACACAAGCGAATGCCCCACATGCGGGTTTCACATGCCACCAACTCCACATTCACAGGCAACTTCAGCGCCACAGCCGTTTCACATAGCCCTCAATGCAAAGGCTCTAGACGCAAATATTGGTGTGAGAGCTAATTCAATCAAGGAAACACTGCATGTTGGTGAAGGGCATATTGAGGAAGGATCAGCCGAGTGGTTCTTGTGGGAGAACAACTCCATTTGGCTCACTAACTTCACACACCATCAGGCTTCCAAGCAGCTCTCAAGGAAACTCAGTTTTCACACTCTATGCTTAGTGCCCTTTGTATGGCTA
>NW_026701283.1:0-143984 GCF_030435755.1 Ochotona princeps | reverse complement strand
AGAAGGATCAGCCGAGTGGTTCTTGTGGGAGAAAAACTCCATTTGGCTCACTAACTTCACACACCATCAGGCTTCCAAGCAGCTCTCAAGGAAACTCAGTTTTCACACTCTATGCTTAGTGCCCTTTGTATGGCTAGGACTGAAATGAAGCTTGGTGAGCATCCCACACAAACGAATGCTCCACATGCGGGTTCACATGCCACCAACTCCACATTCACAGGCAACTTCAGCGCCACAGCCGTTTTCAGATAGCCCTCAATGCAAAGGCTCTAGACGCAAATATTGGTGTGAGAGCTAATTCAATCAAGGAAACACTGCATGTTGGTGAAGGGCATATTGAAGAAGGATCAGCCGAGTGGTTCTTGTGGGAGAACAACTCCATTTGGCTCACTAACTTCACACACCATCAGGCTTCCAAGCAGCTCTCAAGGAAACTGTTTTCACACTCTATGCTTAGTGCCCTTTGAGTGCATATCTAGGAATGAACCTGGTAGAGCATCCCACACAAACGAATGCTCCACATGCGGGTTTCACATGCCACCAACTCCACATTCACAGGCAACTTCAGCGCCACAGCCGTTTTCAGATAGCCCTCAATGCAAAGGCTCTAGACGCAAATATTGGTGTGAGAGCTAATTCAATCAAGGAAACACTGCATGTTGGTGAAGGGGCATATTGAAGAAGAATCAGCCGAGTGGTTCTTGTGGGAGAACAACTCCATTTGGCTCACTAACTTCACACACATCAGGCTTCCAAGCAGCTCTCAAGGAAACTCAGTTTTCACACTCTATGCTTAGTGCCCTTTGAGTGCCTAGGACTGAAATGAAGCTTGGAGAGCATCCCACATAAACGAATGCTCCACATGCGGGTTTCACATGCCACCAACTCCACATTCACAGGCAACTTCAGCGACACAGTCGTTTTCAGATAGCCCTCAATGCAAAGGCTCTAGACGCAAATATTGGTGTGAGAGCTAATTCAATCAAGGAAACACTGCATGTTGGTGAAGGGCATATTGAAGAAGGATCAGCCGAGTGGTTCTTGTGGGAGAACAACTCCATTTGGCTCACTAACTTCACACACCATCAGGCTTCCAAGCAGCTCTCAAGGAAACTCAGTTTTCACACTCTATGCTTAGTGCCCTTTGAGTGCATTATCTAGGAATGAACCTGGTAGAGCATCCCACACAAACGAATGCTCCACATGCGGGTTTCACATGCCACCAACTCCACATTCACAGGCAACTTCAGCGCCACAGCCGTTTTCAGATAGCCCTCAATGCAAAGGCTCTAGACGCAAATATTGGTGTGAGAGCTAATTCAATCAAGGAAACACTGCATGTTGGTGAAGGGCATATTGAAGAAGAATCAGCCGAGTGGTTCTTGTGGTAGAACAACTCCATTTGGCTCACTAACTTCACACACAATTAGGCTTCCAAGCAGCTCTCAAGCAAACTCAGTTTTCACACTTTATTCTTACTGCCCTTTGAGTGCCTAGGACTGAAATGAAGCTTGGAGAGCATCCCAAATAAACGAATGCTCCACATGCGGGTTTCACATGCCACCAACTCCACATTCACAGGCAACTTCAGCGCCACAGCCGTTTTCAGATAGCCCTCAATGCAAAGGCTCTAGACGCAAATATTGGTGTGAGAGCTAATTCAATCAAGGAAACACTGCATGTTGGTGAAGGGCATATTGAAGAAGGATCAGCCGAGTGGTTCTTGTGGGAGAACAACTCATTTGGCTCACTAACTTCACACACCATCAGGCTTCCAAGCAGCTCTCAAGGAAACTCAGTTTTCACACTCTATGCTTAGTGCCCTTTGAGTGCATTATCTGGGAATGAACCTGGTAGAGCATCCCACACAAACGAATGCTCCACATGCGGGTTTCACATGCCACCAACTCCACATTCACAGGCAACTTCAGCGCCACAGCCGTTTTCAGATAGCCCTCAATGCAAAGGCTCTAGACGCAAATATTGGTGTGAGAGCTAATTCAATCAAGGAAACACTGCATGTTGGTGAAGGGCATATTGAAGAAGAATCAGCCGAGTGGTTCTTGTGGGAGAACAACTCCATTTGGCTCACTAACTTCACACACCATCAGGCTTCCAAGCAGCTCTCAAGGAAACTCAGTTTTCACACTCTATGCTTAGTGCCCTTTGAGTGCCTCGGACTGAAACGAAGCTGGGAGAGCATCCCACATAAACGAATGCTCCACATGCGGGTTTCACATGCCACCAACTCCACATTCACAGGCACTTCAGCGCCACAGCCGTTTTCAGATAGCCCTCAATGCAAAGGCTCTAGACGCAAATATTGGTGTGAGAGCTAATTCAATCAAGGAAACACTGCATGTTGGTGAATGGCATATTGAAGAAGGATCAGCCGAGTGGTTCTTGTGGGAGAACAACTCCATTTGGCTCACTAACTTCACACACCATCAGGCTTCCAAGCAGCTCTCAAGGAAACTCAGTTTTCACACTCTATGCTTAGTGCCCTTTGAGTGCATTATCTAGGAATGAACATGATAGAGCATCCCACACGTACGAATGCTCCACCTGCGGGTTTCACGTGCCACCAACTCCACATTCACAGGCAACTTCAGCGCCACAGCCGTTTTCAGATAGCCCTCAATGCAAAGGCTCTAAATGCAAATATTGGTGTGAGAGCTAATTCAATCAAGGAAACACTGCATGTTGGTGAAGGGCATATTGAAGAAGGATCAGCCGAGTGGTTCTTGTGGGAGAAAAACTCCATTTGGCTCACTAACTTCACACACCATCAGGCTTCCAAGCAGCTCTCAAGGAAACTCAGTTTTCACACTCTATGCTTAGTGCCCTTTGTATGGCTAGGACTGAAATGAAGCTTGGTGAGCATCCCACACAAACGAATGCTCCACATGCGGGTTTCACATGCCACCAACTCCACATTCACAGGCAACTTCAGCGCCACAGCCGTTTTCAGATAGCCCTCAATGCAAAGGCTCTAGACGCAAATATTGGTGTGAGAGCTAATTCAATCAAGGAAACACTGCATGTTGGTGAAGGGCATATTGAAGAAGGATCAGCCGAGTGGTTCTTGTGGGAGAACAACTCCATTTGGCTCACTAACTTCACACACCATCAGGCTTCCAAGCAGCTCTCAAGGAAACTCAGTTTTCACACTCTATGCTTAGTGCCCTTTGAGTGCATTATCTAGGAATGAACATGGTAGAGCATCCCACAGAAACGAATGCTCCACATGCGGGTTTCACATGCCACCAACTCCACATTCACAGGCAACTTCAGCGCCACAGCCGTTTTCAGATAGCCCTCAATGCAAAGGCTCTAGACGCAAATATTGGTGTGAGAGCTAATTCAATCAAGGAAACACTGCATGTTGGTGAAGGGCATATTGAAGAAGAATCAGCCGAGTGGTTCTTGTGGGAGAACAACTCCATTTGGCTCACTAACTTCACACACCATCAGGCATCCAAGCAGCTCTCAAGGAAACTCAGTTTTCACACTCTATGCTTAGTGCCCTTTGAGTGCCTAGGACTGAAACGAAGCTGGGAGAGCATCCCACATAAACGAATGCTCCACATGCGGGTTTCACATGCCACCAACTCCACATTCACAGTCAACTTCAGCGCCACAGCCGTTTTCAGATAGCCCTCAATGCAAAGGCTCTAGACGCAAGTATTGGTGTGAGAGCTAATTCAATCAAGGAAACACTGCATGTTGGTGAATGGCATATTGAAGAAGGATCAGCCGAGTGGTTCTTGTGGGAGAACAACTCCATTTGGCTCACTAACTTCACACACCATCAGGCTTCCAAGCAGCTCTCAAGGAAACTCAGTTTTCACACTCTATGCTTAGTGCCCTTTGAGTGCATTATCTAGGAATGAACCTGGTAGAGCATCCCACACAAACGAATGCTCCACATGCGGGTTTCACATGCCACCAACTCCACATTCACAGGCAACTTCAGCGCCACAGCCGTTTTCAGATAGCCCTCAATGCAAAGGCTCTAGACGCAAATATTGGTGTGAGAGCTAATTCAATCAAGGAAACACTGCATGTTGGTGAAGGGCATATTGAAGAAGGATCAGCCGAGTGGTTCTTGTGGGAGAACAACTCCATTTGGCTCACTAACTTCACACACCATCAGGCTTCCAAGCAGCTCTCAAGGAAACTCAGTTTTCACACTCTACGCTTAGTGCCCTTTGAGTGCATTATCTAGGAATGAACCTGGTAGAGCATCCCACACAAACGAATGCTCCACATGCGGGTTTCACATGCCACCAACTCCACATTCACAGGCAACTTCAGCGCCACAGCCGTTTTCAGATAGCCCTCAATGCAAAGGCTCTAGACGCAAATATTGGTGTGAGAGCTAATTCAATCAAGGAAACACTGCATGTTGGTGAAGGGCATATTGAAGAAGGATCAGCCGAGTGGTTCTTGTGGGAGAACAACTCCATTTGGCTCACTAACTTCACACACCATCAGGCTTCCAAGCAGCTCTCAAGGAAACTCAGTTTTCACACTCTATGCTTAGTGCCCTTTGAGTGCCTAGGCCTGAAACGAAGCTGGGAGAGCATCCCACATAAACGAATGCTCCACATGCGGGTTTCACATGCCACCAACTCCACATTCTCAAGCAACTTCAGCGCCACAGCCGTTTTCAGATAGCCCTCAATGCAAAGGCTCTAGACGCAAATATTGGTGTGAGAGCTAATTCAATCAAGGAAAACACTGCATGTTGGTGAAGGGCATATTGAAGAAGAATCAGCCGAGTGGTTCTTGTGGGAGAACAACTCCATTTGGCTCACTAACTTCACACACCATCAGGCTTCCAAGCAGCTCTCAAGGAAACTCAGTTTTCACACTCTATGCTTAGTGCCCTTTGTATGGCTAGGACTGAAATGAACCTGGTAGAGCATCCCACACAAACGAATGCTCCACATGCGGGTTTCACATGCCACCAACTCCACATTCACAGGCAACTTCAGCGCCACAGCCGTTTTCAGATAGCCCTCAATGCAAAGGCTCTAAATGCAAATATTGGTGTGAGAGCTAATTCAATCAAGGAAACACTGCATGTTGGTTAAGGGCATATTGAAGAAGGATCAGCCGAGTGGTTCTTGTGGGAGAACAACTCCATTTGGCTCACTAACTTCACACACCATCAGGCTTCCAAGCAGCTCTCAAGGAAACTCAGTTTTCACACTCTATGCTTATTGCCCTTTGAGTGCCTAGGACTGAAATGAAGCTTGGAGAGCATCCCACATAAACGAATGCTCCACATGCGGGTTTCACATGCCACCAACTCCACATTCACAGGCAACTTCAGCGCCACAGCCGTTTTCAGATAGCCCTCAATGCAAAGGCTCTAGACGCAAATATTGGTGTGAGAGCTAATTCAATCAAGGAAACACTGCATGTTGGTGAAGGGCATATTGAAGAAGGATTAGCCGAGTGGTTCTTGTGGGAGAACAACTCCATTTGGCTCACTAACTTCACACACCATCAGGCTTCCAAGCAGCTCTCAAGGAAACTCAGTTTTCACACTCTATGCTTAGTGCCCTTAGTGTGACTAGGACTGAAATGAACCTGGTAGAGCATCCCACACAAACGAATGCTCCACATGCGGGTTTCACATGCCACCAACTCCACATTCACAGGCAACTTCAGTGCCACAGCCGTTTTCAGATAGCCCTCAATGCAAAGGCTCTAGACGCAAATATTGGTGTGAGAGCTAATTCAATCAAGGAAACACTGCATGTTGGTGAAGGGCATATTGAAGAAGGATCAGCCGAGTGGTTCTTGTGGGAGAACAACTCCATTTGGCTCACTAACTTCACACACCATCAGGCTTCCAAGCAGCTCTCAAGGAAACTCAGTTTTCACACTCTATGCTTAGTGCCCTTTGAGTGCCTAGGACTGAAATGAAGCTTGGAGAGCATCCCACATAAACGAATGCTCCACATGCGGGTTTCACATGCCACCAACTCCACATTCACAGGCAACTTCAGCGACACAGTCGTTTTCAGATAGCCCTCAATGCAAAGGCTCTAGACGCAAATATTGGTGTGAGAGCTAATTCAATCAAGGAAACACTGCATGTTGGTGAAGGGCATATTGAAGAAGGATCAGCCGAGTGGTTCTTGTGGGAGAACAACTCCATTTGGCTCACTAACTTCACACACCATCAGGCTTCCAAGCAGCTCTCAAGGAAACTCAGTTTTCACACTCTATGCTTAGTGCCCTTTGAGTGCATTATCTAGGAATGAACCTGGTAGAGCATCCCACACAAACGAATGCTCCACATGCGGGTTTCACATGCCACCAACTCCACATTCACAGGCAACTTCAGCGCCACAGCCGTTTTCAGATAGCCCTCAATGCAAAGGCTCTAGACGCAAATATTGGTGTGAGAGCTAATTCAATCAAGGAAACACTGCATGTTGGTGAAGGGCATATTGAAGAAGAATCAGCCGAGTGGTTCTTGTGGTAGAACAACTCCATTTGGCTCCCTAACTTCACACACCATTAGGCTTCCAAGCAGCTCTCAAGGAAACTCAGTTTTCACACTCTATGCTTAGTGCCCTTTGAGTGCCTAGGACTGAAATGAAACTGGTAGAGCATCCCACACAAACGAATGCTCCACATGCGGGTTTCACATGCCACCAACTCCACATTCACAGGCAACTTCAGCGCCACAGCCGTTTTCAGATAGCCCTCAATGCAAAGGCTCTAGACGCAAATATTGGTGTGAGAGCTAATTCAATCAAGGAAACACTGCATGTTGGTGAAGGGCATATTGAAGAAGGATCAGCCGAGTGGTTCTTGTGGGAGAACAACTCCATTTGGCTCACTAACTTCACACACCATCAGGCTTCCAAGCAGCTCTCAAGGAAACTGTTTTCACACTCTATGCTTAGTGCTCTTTGTGTGCCTAGGACTGAAATGAAGATTGGTCAGCATCAAACACAAACGAATGCTCCACATGCGGGTTTCACATGCCACCAACTCCACATTCACAGGCAACTTCAGCGCCACAGCCGTTTTCAGATAGCCCTCAATGCAAAGGCTCTAGACGCAAATATTGGTGTGAGAGCTAATTCAATCAAGGAAACACTGCATGTTGGTGAAGGGCATATTGAAGAAGAATCAGCCGAGTGGTTCTTGTGGGAGAACAACTCCATTTGGCTCACTAACTTCACACACCATCAGGCTTCCAAGCAGCTCTCAAGGAAACTCAGTTTTCACACTCTATGCTTAGTGCCCTTTGAGTGCCTAGGACTGAAATGAAGCTTGGAGAGCATCCCACATAAACGAATGCTCCACATGCGGGTTTCACATGCCACCAACTCCACATTCACAGGCAACTTCAGCGACACAGTCGTTTTCAGATAGCCCTCAATGCAAAGGCTCTAGACGCAAATATTGGTGTGAGAGCTAATTCAATCAAGGAAACACTGCATGTTGGTGAAGGGCATATTGAAGAAGGATCAGCCGAGTGGTTCTTGTGGGAGAACAACTCCATTTGGCTCACTAACTTCACACACCATCAGGCTTCCAAGCAGCTCTCAAGGAAACTCAGTTTTCACACTCTATGCTTAGTGCCCTTTGAGTGCATTATCTAGGAATGAACCTGGTAGAGCATCCCACACAAACGAATGCTCCACATGCGGGTTTCACATGCCACCAACTCCACATTCACAGGCAACTTCAGCGCCACAGCCGTTTTCAGATAGCCCTCAATGCAAAGGCTCTAGACGCAAATATTGGTGTGAGAGCTAATTCAATCAAGGAAACACTGCATGTTGGTGAAGGGCATATTGAAGAAGAATCAGCCGAGTGGTTCTTGTGGTAGAACAACTCCATTTGGCTCACTAACTTCACACACCATTAGGCTTCCAAGCAGCTCTCAAGCAAACTCAGTTTTCACACTTTATTCTTACTGCCCTTTGAGTGCCTAGGACTGAAATGAAGCTTGGAGAGCATCCCAAATAAACGAATGCTCCACATGCGGGTTTCACATGCCACCAACTCCACATTCACAGGCAACTTCAGCGCCACAGCCGTTTTCAGATAGCCCTCAATGCAAAGGCTCTAGACGCAAATATTGGTGTGAGAGCTAATTCAATCAAGGAAACACTGCATGTTGGTGAATGGCATATTGAAGAAGGATCAGCCGAGTGGTTCTTGTGGGAGAACAACTCCATTTGGCTCACTAACTTCACACACCATCAGGCTTCCAAGCAGCTATCAAGGAAACTCAGTTTTCACACTCTATGCTTAGTGCCCTTTGAGTGCATTATCTGGGAATGAACCTGGTAGAGCATCCCACACAAACGAATGCTCCACATGCGGGTTTCACATGCCACCAACTCCACATTCACAGGCAACTTCAGCGCCACAGCCGTTTTCAGATAGCCCTCAATGCAAAGGCTCTAGACGCAAATATTGGTGTGAGAGCTAATTCAATCAAGGAAACACTGCATGTTGGTGAAGGGCATATTGAAGAAGAATCAGCCGAGTGGTTCTTGTGGGAGAACAACTCCATTTGGCTCACTAACTTCACACACCATCAGGCTTCCAAGCAGCTCTCAAGGAAACTCAGTTTTCACACTCTATGCTTAGTGCCCTTTGAGTGCCTCGGACTGAAACGAAGCTGGGAGAGCATCCCACATAAACGAATGCTCCACATGCGGGTTTCACATGCCACCAACTCCACATTCACAGGCAACTTCAGCGCCACAGCCGTTTTCAGATAGCCCTCAATGCAAAGGCTCTAGACGCAAATATTGGTGTGAGAGCTAATTCAATCAAGGAAACACTGCATGTTGGTGAATGGCATATTGAAGAAGGATCAGCCGAGTGGTTCTTGTGGGAGAACAACTCCATTTGGCTCACTAACTTCACACACCATCAGGCTTCCAAGCAGCTCTCAAGGAAACTCAGTTTTCACACTCTATGCTTAGTGCCTTTTGAGTGCCTAAGACTGAAATGAATCTTGGTGAGCATCCCACACGAACGAATGCTCCACTTGCGGGTTTCACATGCCACCAACTCCACATTCACAGGCAACTTCAGCGCCACAGCCGTTTTCAGATAGCCCTCAATGCAAAGGCTCTAGACGCAAATATTGGTGTGAGAGCTAATTCAATCAAGGAAACACTGCATGTTGGTGAAGGGCATATTGAAGAAGGATCAGCCGAGTGGTTCTTGTGGGAGAACAACTCCATTTGGCTCACTAACTTCACACACCATCAGACTTCCAAGCAGCTCTCAAGGAAACTCAGTTTTCACACTCTATGCTTAGTGCCCTTTGAGTGCATTATCTAGGAATGAACATGATAGAGCATCCCACACGTACGAATGCTCCACCTGCGGGTTTCACGTGCCACCAACTCCACATTCACAGGCAACTTCAGCGCCACAGCCGTTTTCAGATAGCCCTCAATGCAAAGGCTCTAAATGCAAATATTGGTGTGAGAGCTAATTCAATCAAGGAAACACTGCATGTTGGTGAAGGGCATATTGAAGAAGGATCAGCCGAGTGGTTCTTGTGGGAGAAAAACTCCATTTGGCTCACTAACTTCACACACCATCAGGCTTCCAAGCAGCTCTCAAGGAAACTCAGTTTTCACACTCTATGCTTAGTGCCCTTTGTATGGCTAGGACTGAAATGAAGCTTGGTGAGCATCCCACACAAACGAATGCTCCACATGCGGGTTTCACATGCCACCAACTCCACATTCACAGGCAACTTCAGCGCCACAGCCGTTTTCAGATAGCCCTCAATGCAAAGGCTCTAGACGCAAATATTGGTGTGAGAGCTAATTCAATCAAGGAAACACTGCATGTTGGTGAAGGGCATATTGAAGAAGGATCAGCCGAGTGGTTCTTGTGGGAGAACAACTCCATTTGGCTCACTAACTTCACACACCATCAGGCTTCCAAGCAGCTCTCAAGGAAACTGTTTTCACACTCTATGCTTAGTGCCCTTTGAGTGCATTATCTAGGAATGAACCTGGTAGAGCATCCCACACAAACGAATGCTCCACATGCGGGTTTCACATGCCACCAACTCCACATTCACAGGCAACTTCAGCGCCACAGCCGTTTTCAGATAGCCCTCAATGCAAAGGCTCTAGACGCAAATATTGGTGTGAGAGCTAATTCAATCAAGGAAACACTGCATGTTGGTGAAGGGCATATTGAAGAAGAATCAGCCGAGTGGTTCTTGTGGGAGAACAACTCCATTTGGCTCACTAACTTCACACACCATCAGGCTTCCAAGCAGCTCTCAAGGAAACTCAGTTTTCACACTCTATGCTTAGTGCCCTTTGAGTGCCTAGGACTGAAATGAAGCTTGGAGAGCATCCCACATAAACGAATGCTCCACATGCGGGTTTCACATGCCACCAACTCCACATTCACAGGCAACTTCAGCGACACAGTCGTTTTCAGATAGCCCTCAATGCAAAGGCTCTAGACGCAAATATTGGTGTGAGAGCTAATTCAATCAAGGAAACACTGCATGTTGGTGAAGGGCATATTGAAGAAGGATCAGCCGAGTGGTTCTTGTGGGAGAACAACTCCATTTGGCTCACTAACTTCACACACCATCAGGCTTCCAAGCAGCTCTCAAGGAAACTCAGTTTTCACACTCTATGCTTAGTGCCCTTTGAGTGCATTATCTAGGAATGAACCTGGTAGAGCATCCCACACAAACGAATGCTCCACATGCGGGTTTCACATGCCACCAACTCCACATTCACAGGCAACTTCAGCGCCACAGCCGTTTTCAGATAGCCCTCAATGCAAAGGCTCTAGACGCAAATATTGGTGTGAGAGCTAATTCAATCAAGGAAACACTGCATGTTGGTGAAGGGCATATTGAAGAAGAATCAGCCGAGTGGTTCTTGTGGTAGAACAACTCCATTTGGCTCACTAACTTCACACACAATTAGGCTTCCAAGCAGCTCTCAAGCAAACTCAGTTTTCACACTTTATTCTTACTGCCCTTTGAGTGCCTAGGACTGAAATGAAGCTTGGAGAGCATCCCAAATAAACGAATGCTCCACATGCGGGTTTCACATGCCACCAACTCCACATTCACAGGCAACTTCAGCGCCACAGCCGTTTTCAGATAGCCCTCAATGCAAAGGCTCTAGACGCAAATATTGGTGTGAGAGCTAATTCAATCAAGGAAACACTGCATGTTGGTGAAGGGCATATTGAAGAAGGATCAGCCGAGTGGTTCTTGTGGGAGAACAACTCCATTTGGCTCACTAACTTCACACACCATCAGGCTTCCAAGCAGCTCTCAAGGAAACTCAGTTTTCACACTCTATGCTTAGTGCCCTTTGAGTGCATTATCTGGGAATGAACCTGGTAGAGCATCCCACACAAACGAATGCTCCACATGCGGGTTTCACATGCCACCAACTCCACATTCACAGGCAACTTCAGCGCCACAGCCGTTTTCAGATAGCCCTCAATGCAAAGGCTCTAGACGCAAATATTGGTGTGAGAGCTAATTCAATCAAGGAAACACTGCATGTTGGTGAAGGGCATATTGAAGAAGAATCAGCCGAGTGGTTCTTGTGGGAGAACAACTCCATTTGGCTCACTAACTTCACACACCATCAGGCTTCCAAGCAGCTCTCAAGGAAACTCAGTTTTCACACTCTATGCTTAGTGCCCTTTGAGTGCCTCGGACTGAAACGAAGCTGGGAGAGCATCCCACATAAACGAATGCTCCACATGCGGGTTTCACATGCCACCAACTCCACATTCACAGGCAACTTCAGCGCCACAGCCGTTTTCAGATAGCCCTCAATGCAAAGGCTCTAGACGCAAATATTGGTGTGAGAGCTAATTCAATCAAGGAAACACTGCATGTTGGTGAATGGCATATTGAAGAAGGATCAGCCGAGTGGTTCTTGTGGGAGAACAACTCCATTTGGCTCACTAACTTCACACACCATCAGGCTTCCAAGCAGCTCTCAAGGAAACTCAGTTTTCACACTCTATGCTTAGTGCCTTTTGAGTGCCTAAGACTGAAATGAATCTTGGTGAGCATCCCACACGAACGAATGCTCCCCTTGCGGGTTTCACATGCCACCAACTCCACATTCACAGGCAACTTCAGCGCCACAGCCGTTTTCAGATAGCCCTCAATGCAAAGGCTCTAGACGCAAATATTGGTGTGAGAGCTAATTCAATCAAGGAAACACTGCATGTTGGTGAAGGGCATATTGAAGAAGGATCAGCCGAGTGGTTCTTGTGGGAGAACAACTCCATTTGGCTCACTAACTTCACACACCATCAGACTTCCAAGCAGCTCTCAAGGAAACTCAGTTTTCACACTCTATGCTTAGTGCCCTTTGAGTGCATTATCTAGGAATGAACATGATAGAGCATCCCACACGTACGAATGCTCCACCTGCGGGTTTCACGTGCCACCAACTCCACATTCACAGGCAACTTCAGCGCCACAGCCGTTTTCAGATAGCCCTCAATGCAAAGGCTCTAAATGCAAATATTGGTGTGAGAGCTAATTCAATCAAGGAAACACTGCATGTTGGTGAAGGGCATATTGAAGAAGGATCAGCCGAGTGGTTCTTGTGGGAGAAAAACTCCATTTGGCTCACTAACTTCACACACCATCAGGCTTCCAAGCAGCTCTCAAGGAAACTCAGTTTTCACACTCTATGCTTAGTGCCCTTTGTATGGCTAGGACTGAAATGAAGCTTGGTGAGCATCCCACACAAACGAATGCTCCACATGCGGGTTTCACATGCCACCAACTCCACATTCACAGGCAACTTCAGCGCCACAGCCGTTTTCAGATAGCCCTCAATGCAAAGGCTCTAGACGCAAATATTGGTGTGAGAGCTAATTCAATCAAGGAAACACTGCATGTTGGTGAAGGGCATATTGAAGAAGGATCAGCCGAGTGGTTCTTGTGGGAGAACAACTCCATTTGGCTCACTAACTTCACACACCATCAGGCTTCCAAGCAGCTCTCAAGGAAACTCAGTTTTCACACTCTATGCTTAGTGCCCTTTGAGTGCATTATCTAGGAATGAACATGGTAGAGCATCCCACAGAAACGAATGCTCCACATGCGGGTTTCACATGCCACCAACTCCACATTCACAGGCAACTTCAGCGCCACAGCCGTTTTCAGATAGCCCTCAATGCAAAGGCTCTAGACGCAAATATTGGTGTGAGAGCTAATTCAATCAAGGAAACACTGCATGTTGGTGAAGGGCATATTGAAGAAGAATCAGCCGAGTGGTTCTTGTGGGAGAACAACTCCATTTGGCTCACTAACTTCACACACCATCAGGCATCCAAGCAGCTCTCAAGGAAACTCAGTTTTCACACTCTATGCTTAGTGCCCTTTGAGTGCCTAGGACTGAAACGAAGCTGGGAGAGCATCCCACATAAACGAATGCTCCACATGCGGGTTTCACATGCCACCAACTCCACATTCACAGTCAACTTCAGCGCCACAGCCGTTTTCAGATAGCCCTCAATGCAAAGGCTCTAGACGCAAGTATTGGTGTGAGAGCTAATTCAATCAAGGAAACACTGCATGTTGGTGAAGGGCATATTGAAGAAGGATCAGCCGAGTGGTTCTTGTGGGAGAACAACTCCATTTGGCTCACTAACTTCACACACCATCAGGCTTCCAAGCAGCTCTCAAGGAAACTCAGTTTTCACACTCTATGCTTAGTGCCCTTTGAGTGCATTATCTAGGAATGAACCTGGTAGAGCATCCCACACAAACGAATGCTCCACATGCGGGTTTCACATGCCACCAACTCCACATTCACAGGCAACTTCAGCGCCACAGCCGTTTTCAGATAGCCCTCAATGCAAAGGCTCTAGACGCAAATATTGGTGTGAGAGCTAATTCAATCAAGGAAACACTGCATGTTGGTGAAGGGCATATTGAAGAAGGATCAGCCGAGTGGTTCTTGTGGGAGAACAACTCCATTTGGCTCAATAACTTCACACACCATCAGGCTTCCAAGCAGCTCTCAAGGAAACTCAGTTTTCACACTCTACGCTTAGTGCCCTTTGAGTGCATTATCTAGGAATGAACCTGGTAGAGCATCCCACACAAACGAATGCTCCACATGCGGGTTTCACATGCCACCAACTCCACATTCACAGGCAACTTCAGCGCCACAGCCGTTTTCAGATAGCCCTCAATGCAAAGGCTCTAGACGCAAATATTGGTGTGAGAGCTAATTCAATCAAGGAAACACTGCATGTTGGTGAAGGGCATATTGAAGAAGGATCAGCCGAGTGGTTCTTGTGGGAGAACAACTCCATTTGGCTCACTAACTTCACACACCATCAGGCTTCCAAGCAGCTCTCAAGGAAACTCAGTTTTCACACTCTATGCTTAGTGCCCTTTGAGTGCCTAGGCCTGAAACGAAGCTGGGAGAGCATCCCACATAAACGAATGCTCCACATGCGGGTTTCACATGCCACCAACTCCACATTCTCAAGCAACTTCAGCGCCACAGCTGTTTTCAGATAGCCCTCAATGCAAAGGCTCTAGACGCAAATATTGGTGTGAGAGCTAATTCAATCAAGGAAAACACTGCATGTTGGTGAAGGGCATATTGAAGAAGAATCAGCCGAGTGGTTCTTGTGGGAGAACAACTCCATTTGGCTCACTAACTTCACACACCATCAGGCTTCCAAGCAGCTCTCAAGGAAACTCAGTTTTCACACTCTATGCTTAGTGCCCTTTGAGTGCATTATCTAGGAATGAACCTGGTAGAGCATCCCACACAAACGAATGCTCCACATGCGGGTTTCACATGCCACCAACTCCACATTCACAGGCAACTTCAGCGCCACAGCCGTTTTCAGATAGCCCTCAATGCAAAGGCTCTAGACGCAAATATTGGTGTGAGAGCTAATTCAATCAAGGAAACACTGCATGTTGGTGAAGGGCATATTGAAGAAGGATCAGCCGAGTGGTTCTTGTGGGAGAACAACTCCATTTGGCTCAATAACTTCACACACCATCAGGCTTCCAAGCAGCTCTCAAGGAAACTCAGTTTTCACACTCTACGCTTAGTGCCCTTTGAGTGCATTATCTAGGAATGAACCTGGTAGAGCATCCCACACAAACGAATGCTCCACATGCGGGTTTCACATGCCACCAACTCCACATTCACAGGCAACTTCAGCGCCACAGCCGTTTTCAGATAGCCCTCAATGCAAAGGCTCTAGACGCAAATATTGGTGTGAGAGCTAATTCAATCAAGGAAACACTGCATGTTGGTGAAGGGCATATTGAAGAAGGATCAGCCGAGTGGTTCTTGTGGGAGAACAACTCCATTTGGCTCACTAACTTCACACACCATCAGGCTTCCAAGCAGCTCTCAAGGAAACTCAGTTTTCACACTCTATGCTTAGTGCCCTTTGAGTGCCTAGGCCTGAAACGAAGCTGGGAGAGCATCCCACATAAACGAATGCTCCACATGCGGGTTTCACATGCCACCAACTCCACATTCTCAAGCAACTTCAGCGCCACAGCCGTTTTCAGATAGCCCTCAATGCAAAGGCTCTAGACGCAAATATTGGTGTGAGAGCTAATTCAATCAAGGAAAACACTGCATGTTGGTGAAGGGCATATTGAAGAAGAATCAGCCGAGTGGTTCTTGTGGGAGAACAACTCCATTTGGCTCACTAACTTCACACACCATCAGGCTTCCAAGCAGCTCTCAAGGAAACTCAGTTTTCACACTCTATGCTTAGTGCCCTTTGTATGGCTAGGACTGAAATGAACCTGGTAGAGCATCCCACACAAACGAATGCTCCACATGCGGGTTTCACATGCCACCAACTCCACATTCACAGGCAACTTCAGCGCCACAGCCGTTTTCAGATAGCCCTCAATGCAAAGGCTCTAAATGCAAATATTGGTGTGAGAGCTAATTCAATCAAGGAAACACTGCATGTTGGTTAAGGGCATATTGAAGAAGGATCAGCCGAGTGGTTCTTGTGGGAGAACAACTCCATTTGGCTCACTAACTTCACACACCATCAGGCTTCCAAGCAGCTCTCAAGGAAACTCAGTTTTCACACTCTATGCTTATTGCCCTTTGAGTGCCTAGGACTGAAATGAAGCTTGGAGAGCATCCCACATAAACGAATGCTCCACATGCGGGTTTCACATGCCACCAACTCCACATTCACAGGCAACTTCACCGCCACAGCCGTTTTCAGATAGCCCTCAATGCAAAGGCTCTAGACGCAAATATTGGTGTGAGAGCTAATTCAATCAAGGAAACACTGCATGTTGGTGAAGGGCATATTGAAGAAGGATCAGCCGAGTGGTTCTTGTGGGAGAACAACTCCATTTGGCTCACTAACTTCACACACCATCAGGCTTCCAAGCAGCTCTCAAGGAAACTCAGTTTTCACACTCTATGCTTAGTGCACTTTGAGTGCATTATCTAGGAATGAACCTGGTAGAGCATCCCACACAAACGAATGCTCCACATGCGGGTTTCACATGCCTCCAACTCCACATTCACAGGCAACTTCAGCGCCACAGCCGTTTTCAGATAGCCCTCAATGCAAAGGCTCTAGACGCAAATATTGGTGTGAGAGCTAATTCAATCAAGGAAACACTGCATGTTGGTGAAGGGCATATTGAAGAAGGATCAGCCGAGTGGTTCTTGTGGGAGAACAACTCCATTTGGCTCGCTAACTTCACACACCATCAGGCTTCCAAGCAGCTCTCAAGGAAACTCAGTTTTCACACTCTATGCTTAGTGCCCTTTGAGTGCATTATCTAGGAATGAACATGGTAGAGCATCCCACACGTACGAATGCTCCACTTGCGGGTTTCACATGCCACCAACTCCACATTTACAGGCAACTTCAGCGCCACAGCCGTTTTCAGATAGCCCTCAATGCAAAGGCTCTAGACGCAAATATTGGTGTGAGAGCTAATTCAATCAAGGAAACACTGCATGTTGGTGAAGGGCATATTGAAGAAGAATCAGCCGAGTGGTTCTTGTGGGAGAACAACTCCATTTGGCTCGCTAACTTCACACACCATCAGGCTTCCAAGCAGCTCTCAAGGAAACTCAGTTTTGACACTCTATGCTTAGTGCCCTTTGAGTGCATTATCTAGGAATGAACATGATAGAGCATCCCACACGTACGAATGCTCCACATGCGGGTTTCACATGCCACCAACTCCACATTCACAGGCAACTTCAGCGCCACAGTCGTTTTCAGATAGCCCTCAATGCAAAGGCTCTAGACGCAAATATTGGTGTGAGAGCTAATTCAATCAAGGAAACACTGCATGTTGGTGAAGGGCATATTGAAGAAGGATCAGCCGAGTGGTTCTTGTGGGAGAACAACTCCATTTGGCTCACTAACTTCACACACCATCAGGCTTCCAAGCAGCTCTCAAGGAAACTCAGTTTTCACACTCTATGCTTAGTGCCCTTTGTGTGCCTAGGCCTGAAACGAAGCTGGGAGAGCATCCCACATAAACGAATGCTCCACATGCGGGTTTCACATGCCACCAACTCCACATTCTCAGGCAACTTCAGCGCCACAGCCGTTTTCAGATAGCCCTCAATGCAAAGGCTCTAGACGCAAATATTTGTATGAGAGCTAATTCAATCAAGGAAACACTGCATGTTGGTGAAGGGCATATTGAAGAAGAATCAGCCGAGTGGTTCTTGTGGGAGAACAACTCCATTTGGCTCACTAACTTCACACACCATCAGGCTTCCAAGCAGCTCTCAAGGAAACTCAGTTTTCACACTCTATGCTTAGTGCCCTTTGTGTGCCTAGGCCTGAAACGAAGCTGGGAGAGCATCCCACATAAACGAATGCTCCACATGCGGGTTTCACATGCCACCAACTCCACATTCTCAGGCAACTTCAGCGCCACAGCCGTTTTCAGATAGCCCTCAATGCAAAGGCTCTAGACGCAAATATTGGTGTGAGAGCTAATTCAATCAAGGAAACACTGCATGTTGGTGAAGGGCATATTGAAGAAGAATCAGCCGAGTGGTTCTTGTGGGAGAACAACTCCATTTGGCTCACTAACTTCACACACCATCAGGCTTCCAAGCAGCTCTCAAGGAAACTCAGTTTTCACACTCTATGCTTAGTGCCCTTTGTATGGCTAGGACTGAAATGAACCTGGTAGAGCATCCCACACAAACGAATGCTCCACATGCGGGTTTCACATGCCACCAACTCCACATTCACAGGCAACTTCAGCGCCACAGCCGTTTTCAGATAGCCCTCAATGCAAAGGCTCTAAATGCAAATATTGGTGTGAGAGCTAATTCAATCAAGGAAACACTGCATGTTGGTGAAGGGCATATTGAAGAAGGATCAGCCGAGTGGTTCTTGTGGGAGAACAACTCCATTTGGCTCACTAACTTCACACACCATCAGGCTTCCAAGCAGCTCTCAAGGAAACTCAGTTTTCACACTCTATGCTTATTGCCCTTTGAGTGCCTAGGACTGAAATGAAGCTTGGAGAGCATCCCACATAAACGAATGCTCCACATGCGGGTTTCACATGCCACCAACTCCACATTCACAGGCAACTTCACCGCCACAGCCGTTTTCAGATAGCCCTCAATGCAAAGGCTCTAGACGCAAATATTGGTGTGAGAGCTAATTCAATCAAGGAAACACTGCATGTTGGTGAAGGGCATATTGAAGAAGGATCAGCCGAGTGGTTCTTGTGGGAGAACACCTCCATTTGGCTCACTAACTTCACACACCATCAGGCTTCCAAGCAGCTCTCAAGGAAACTCAGTTTTCACACTCTATGCTTAGTGCCCTTTGAGTGCATTATCTAGGAATGAACCTGGTAGAGCATCCCACACAAACGAATGCTCCACATGCGGGTTTCACATGCCTCCAACTCCACATTCACAGGCAACTTCAGCGCCACAGCCGTTTTCAGATAGCCCTCAATGCAAAGGCTCTAGACGCAAATATTGGTGTGAGAGCTAATTCAATCAAGGAAACACTGCATGTTGGTGAAGGGCATATTGAAGAAGGATCAGCCGAGTGGTTCTTGTGGGAGAACAACTCCATTTGGCTCACTAACTTCACACACCATCAGGCTTCCAAGCAGCTCTCAAGGAAACTCAGTTTTCACACTCTATGCTTAGTGCACTTTGAGTGCATTATGTAGGAATGAACATGGTAGAGCATCCCACACGTACGAATGCTCCACTTGCGGGTTTCACATGCCACCAACTCCACATTCACAGGCAACTTCAGCGCCACAGCCGTTTTCAGATAGCCCTCAATGCAAAGGCTCTAGACGCAAATATTGGTGTGAGAGCTAATTCAATCAAGTAATCACTGCATGTTGGTGAAGGGCATATTGAAGAAGAATCAGCCGAGTGGTTCTTGTGGGAGAACAACTCCATTTGGCTCACTAACTTCACACACCATCAGGCTTCCAAGCAGCTCTCAAGGAAACTCAGTTTTGACACTCTATGCTTAGTGCCCTTTGAGTGCATTATCTAGGAATGAACATGATAGAGCATCCCACACGTACGAATGCTCCACTTGCGGGTTTCACATGCCACCAACTCCACATTCACAGGCAACTTCAGCGCCACAGCCGTTTTCAGATAGCCCTCAATGCAAAGGCTCTAGACGCAAATATTTGTGTGAGAGCTAATTCAATCAAGGAAACACTGCATGTTGGTTAAGGGCATATTGAAGAAGGATCAGCCGAGTGGTTCTTGTGGGAGAACAACTCCATTTGGCTCACTAACTTCACACACCATCAGGCTTCCAAGCAGCTCTCAAGGAAACTCAGTTTTCACACTCTATGCTTATTGCCCTTTGAGTGCCTAGGACTGAAATGAAGCTGGGAGAGCATCCCACATAAACGAATGTTCCACATGCGGGTTTCACATGCCACCAACTCCACATTCACAGGCAACTTCAGCGCCACAGCCGTTTTCAGATAGCCCTCAATGCAAAGGCTCTAGACGCAAATATTGGTGTGAGAGCTAATTCAATCAAGGAAACACTGCATGTTGGTGAAGGGCATATTGAAGAAGGATCAGCCGAGTGGTTCTTGTGGGAGAACAACTCCATTTGGCTCACTAACTTCACACACCATCAGGCTTCCAAGCAGCTCTCAAGGAAACTCAGTTTTCACACTCTATGCTTAGTGCCCTTTGTATGGCTAGGACTGAAATGAACCTGGTAGAGCATCCCACACAAACGAATGCTCCACATGCGGGTTTCACATGCCACCAACTCCACATTCACAGGCAACTTCAGCGCCACAGCCGTTTTCAGATAGCCCTCAATGCAAAGGCTCTAAATGCAAATATTGGTGTGAGAGCTAATTCAATCAAGGAAACACTGCATGTTGGTTAAGGGCATATTGAAGAAGGATCAGCCGAGTGGTTCTTGTGGGAGAACAACTCCATTTGGCTCACTAACTTCACACACCATCAGGCTTCCAAGCAGCTCTCAAGGAAACTCAGTTTTCACACTCTATGCTTATTGCCCTTTGAGTGCCTAGGACTGAAATGAAGCTGGGAGAGCATCCCACATAAACGAATGTTCCACATGCGGGTTTCACATGCCACCAACTCCACATTCACAGGCAACTTCAGCGCCACAGCCGTTTTCAGATAGCCCTCAATGCAAAGGCTCTAGACGCAAATATTGGTGTGAGAGCTAATTCAATCAAGGAAACACTGCATGTTGGTGAAGGGCATATTGAAGAAGGATCAGCCGAGTGGTTCTTGTGGGAGAACAACTCCATTTGGCTCACTAACTTCACACACCATCAGGCTTCCAAGCAGCTCTCAAGGAAACTCAGTTTTCACACTCTATGCTTAGTGCCCTTTGAGTGCCTAGGACTGAAATGAAGCTTGGTCAGCATCCCACACAAACGAATGCTCCACATGCGGGTTTCACATGCCACCAACTCCACATTCACAGGCAACTTCAGCGCCACAGCCGTTTCCAGATAGCCCTCAATGCAAAGGCTCTAGACGCAAATATTGGTGTGAGAGCTAATTCAATCAAGGAAACACTGCATGTTGGTGAAGGGCATATTGAAGAAGAATCAGCCGAGTGGTTCTTGTGGTAGAACAACTCCATTTGGCTCACTAACGTCACACACCATCAGGCTTCCAAGCAGCTCTCAAGGAAACTCAGTTTTCACACTCTATTCTTAGTGCCCTTTGAGTGCATTTTCTAGGAATGAACATGGTAGAGCATCCCACACAAACGAATGCTCCACATGCGGGTTTCACATGCCACCAACTCCACATTCACAGGCAACTTCAGCGCCACAGCCGTTTTCAGATAGCCCTCAATGCAAAGGCTCTAGACGCAAATATTGGTGTGAGAGCTAATTCAATCAAGGACACTGCATGTTGGTGAAGGGCATATTGAAGAAGGATCAGCCGAGTGGTTCTTGTGGGAGAACAACTCCATTTGGCTCACTAACTTCACACACCATCAGGCTTCCAAGCAGCTCTCAAGGAAACTCAGTTTTCACACTCTATGCTTAGTGCTCTTTGTGTGCCTAGGACTGAAATGAAGCTTGGTGAGCATCCCACACAAACGAATGCTCCACATGCGGGTTTCACATGCCACCAACTCCACATTCACAGGCAACTTCAGCGCCACAGCCGTTTTCAGATAGCCCTCAATGCAAAGGCTCTAGACGCAAATATTGGTGTGAGAGCTAATTCAATCAAGTAATCACTGCATGTTGGTGAAGGGCATATTGAAGAAGAATCAGCCGAGTGGTTCTTGTGGGAGAACAACTCCATTTGGCTCGCTAACTTCACACACCATCAGGCTTCCAAGCAGCTCTCAAGGAAACTCAGTTTTCACACTCTATGCTTAGTGCCCTTTGAGTGCATTATCTAGGAATGAACCTGGTAGAGCATCCCACACAAACGAATGCTCCACATGCGGGTTTCACATGCCACCAACTCCACATTCACAGGCAACTTCAGCGCCACAGCCGTTTTCAGATAGCCCTCAATGCAAAGGCTCTAGACGCAAATATTGGTGTGAGAGCTAATTCAATCAAGGAAACACTGCATGTTGGTGAAGGGCATATTGAAGAAGGATCAGCCGAGTGGTTCTTGTGGGAGAACAACTCCATTTGGCTCACTAACTTCACACACCATCAGGCTTCCAAGCAGCTCTCAAGGAAACTCAGTTTTCACACTCTATGCTTAGTGCCCTTTGAGTGCATTATCTAGGAATGAACCTGGTAGAGCATCCCACACAAACGAATGCTCCACATGCGGGTTTCACATGCCTCCAACTCCACATTCACAGGCAACTTCAGCGCCACAGCCGTTTTCAGATAGCCCTCAATGCAAAGGCTCTAGACGCAAATATTGGTGTGAGAGCTAATTCAATCAAGGAAACACTGCATGTTGGTGAAGGGCATATTGAAGAAGGATCAGCCGAGTGGTTCTTGTGGGAGAACAACTCCATTTGGCTCACTAACTTCACACACCATCAGGCTTCCAAGCAGCTCTCAAGGAAACTCAGTTTTCACACTCTATGCTTAGTGCACTTTGAGTGCATTATGTAGGAATGAACATGGTAGAGCATCCCACACGTACGAATGCTCCACTTGCGGGTTTCACATGCCACCAACTCCACATTCACAGGCAACTTCAGCGCCACAGCCGTTTTCAGATAGCCCTCAATGCAAAGGCTCTAGACGCAAATATTGGTGTGAGAGCTAATTCAATCAAGTAATCACTGCATGTTGGTGAAGGGCATATTGAAGAAGAATCAGCCGAGTGGTTCTTGTGGGAGAACAACTCCATTTGGCTCACTAACTTCACACACCATCAGGCTTCCAAGCAGCTCTCAAGGAAACTCAGTTTTGACACTCTATGCTTAGTGCCCTTTGAGTGCATTATCTAGGAATGAACATGATAGAGCATCCCACACGTACGAATGCTCCACTTGCGGGTTTCACATGCCACCAACTCCACATTCACAGGCAACTTCAGCGCCACAGCCGTTTTCAGATAGCCCTCAATGCAAAGGCTCTAGACGCAAATATTTGTGTGAGAGCTAATTCAATCAAGGAAACACTGCATGTTGGTTAAGGGCATATTGAAGAAGGATCAGCCGAGTGGTTCTTGTGGGAGAACAACTCCATTTGGCTCACTAACTTCACACACCATCAGGCTTCCAAGCAGCTCTCAAGGAAACTCAGTTTTCACACTCTATGCTTATTGCCCTTTGAGTGCCTAGGACTGAAATGAAGCTGGGAGAGCATCCCACATAAACGAATGTTCCACATGCGGGTTTCACATGCCACCAACTCCACATTCACAGGCAACTTCAGCGCCACAGCCGTTTTCAGATAGCCCTCAATGCAAAGGCTCTAGACGCAAATATTGGTGTGAGAGCTAATTCAATCAAGGAAACACTGCATGTTGGTGAAGGGCATATTGAAGAAGGATCAGCCGAGTGGTTCTTGTGGGAGAACAACTCCATTTGGCTCACTAACTTCACACACCATCAGGCTTCCAAGCAGCTCTCAAGGAAACTCAGTTTTCACACTCTATGCTTAGTGCCCTTTGTATGGCTAGGACTGAAATGAACCTGGTAGAGCATCCCACACAAACGAATGCTCCACATGCGGGTTTCACATGCCACCAACTCCACATTCACAGGCAACTTCAGCGCCACAGCCGTTTTCAGATAGCCCTCAATGCAAAGGCTCTAAATGCAAATATTGGTGTGAGAGCTAATTCAATCAAGGAAACACTGCATGTTGGTTAAGGGCATATTGAAGAAGGATCAGCCGAGTGGTTCTTGTGGGAGAACAACTCCATTTGGCTCACTAACTTCACACACCATCAGGCTTCCAAGCAGCTCTCAAGGAAACTCAGTTTTCACACTCTATGCTTATTGCCCTTTGAGTGCCTAGGACTGAAATGAAGCTGGGAGAGCATCCCACATAAACGAATGTTCCACATGCGGGTTTCACATGCCACCAACTCCACATTCACAGGCAACTTCAGCGCCACAGCCGTTTTCAGATAGCCCTCAATGCAAAGGCTCTAGACGCAAATATTGGTGTGAGAGCTAATTCAATCAAGGAAACACTGCATGTTGGTGAAGGGCATATTGAAGAAGGATCAGCCGAGTGGTTCTTGTGGGAGAACAACTCCATTTGGCTCACTAACTTCACACACCATCAGGCTTCCAAGCAGCTCTCAAGGAAACTCAGTTTTCACACTCTATGCTTATTGCCCTTTGAGTGCCTAGGACTGAAATGAAGCTTGGAGAGCATCCCACATAAACGAATGCTCCACATGCGGGTTTCACATGCCACCAACTCCACATTCACAGGCAACTTCACCGCCACAGCCGTTTTCAGATAGCCCTCAATGCAAAGGCTCTAGACGCAAATATTGGTGTGAGAGCTAATTCAATCAAGGAAACACTGCATGTTGGTGAAGGGCATATTGAAGAAGGATCAGCCGAGTGGTTCTTGTGGGAGAACACCTCCATTTGGCTCACTAACTTCACACACCATCAGGCTTCCAAGCAGCTCTCAAGGAAACTCAGTTTTCACACTCTATGCTTAGTGCCCTTTGAGTGCATTATCTAGGAATGAACCTGGTAGAGCATCCCACACAAACGAATGCTCCACATGCGGGTTTCACATGCCTCCAACTCCACATTCACAGGCAACTTCAGCGCCACAGCCGTTTTCAGATAGCCCTCAATGCAAAGGCTCTAGACGCAAATATTGGTGTGAGAGCTAATTCAATCAAGGAAACACTGCATGTTGGTGAAGGGCATATTGAAGAAGGATCAGCCGAGTGGTTCTTGTGGGAGAACAACTCCATTTGGCTCACTAACTTCACACACCATCAGGCTTCCAAGCAGCTCTCAAGGAAACTCAGTTTTCACACTCTATGCTTAGTGCACTTTGAGTGCATTATGTAGGAATGAACATGGTAGAGCATCCCACACGTACGAATGCTCCACTTGCGGGTTTCACATGCCACCAACTCCACATTCACAGGCAACTTCAGCGCCACAGCCGTTTTCAGATAGCCCTCAATGCAAAGGCTCTAGACGCAAATATTGGTGTGAGAGCTAATTCAATCAAGTAATCACTGCATGTTGGTGAAGGGCATATTGAAGAAGAATCAGCCGAGTGGTTCTTGTGGGAGAACAACTCCATTTGGCTCACTAACTTCACACACCATCAGGCTTCCAAGCAGCTCTCAAGGAAACTCAGTTTTGACACTCTATGCTTAGTGCCCTTTGAGTGCATTATCTAGGAATGAACATGATAGAGCATCCCACACGTACGAATGCTCCACTTGCGGGTTTCACATGCCACCAACTCCACATTCACAGGCAACTTCAGCGCCACAGCCGTTTTCAGATAGCCCTCAATGCAAAGGCTCTAGACGCAAATATTTGTGTGAGAGCTAATTCAATCAAGGAAACACTGCATGTTGGTTAAGGGCATATTGAAGAAGGATCAGCCGAGTGGTTCTTGTGGGAGAACAACTCCATTTGGCTCACTAACTTCACACACCATCAGGCTTCCAAGCAGCTCTCAAGGAAACTCAGTTTTCACACTCTATGCTTATTGCCCTTTGAGTGCCTAGGACTGAAATGAAGCTGGGAGAGCATCCCACATAAACGAATGTTCCACATGCGGGTTTCACATGCCACCAACTCCACATTCACAGGCAACTTCAGCGCCACAGCCGTTTTCAGATAGCCCTCAATGCAAAGGCTCTAGACGCAAATATTGGTGTGAGAGCTAATTCAATCAAGGAAACACTGCATGTTGGTGAAGGGCATATTGAAGAAGGATCAGCCGAGTGGTTCTTGTGGGAGAACAACTCCATTTGGCTCACTAACTTCACACACCATCAGGCTTCCAAGCAGCTCTCAAGGAAACTCAGTTTTCACACTCTATGCTTAGTGCCCTTTGTATGGCTAGGACTGAAATGAACCTGGTAGAGCATCCCACACAAACGAATGCTCCACATGCGGGTTTCACATGCCACCAACTCCACATTCACAGGCAACTTCAGCGCCACAGCCGTTTTCAGATAGCCCTCAATGCAAAGGCTCTAAATGCAAATATTGGTGTGAGAGCTAATTCAATCAAGGAAACACTGCATGTTGGTTAAGGGCATATTGAAGAAGGATCAGCCGAGTGGTTCTTGTGGGAGAACAACTCCATTTGGCTCACTAACTTCACACATCATCAGGCTTCCAAGCAGCTCTCAAGGAAACTCAGTTTTCACACTCTATGCTTATTGCCCTTTGAGTGCCTAGGACTGAAATGAAGCTGGGAGAGCATCCCACATAAACGAATGTTCCACATGCGGGTTTCACATGCCACCAACTCCACATTCACAGGCAACTTCAGCGCCACAGCCGTTTTCAGATAGCCCTCAATGCAAAGGCTCTAGACGCAAATATTGGTGTGAGAGCTAATTCAATCAAGGAAACACTGCATGTTGGTGAAGGGCATATTGAAGAAGGATCAGCCGAGTGGTTCTTGTGGGAGAACAACTCCATTTGGCTCACTAACTTCACACACCATCAGGCTTCCAAGCAGCTCTCAAGGAAACTCAGTTTTCACACTCTATGCTTAGTGCCCTTTGAGTGCCTAGGACTGAAATGAAGCTTGGTCAGCATCCCACACAAACGAATGCTCCACATGCGGGTTTCACATGCCACCAACTCCACATTCACAGGCAACTTCAGCGCCACAGCCGTTTCCAGATAGCCCTCAATGCAAAGGCTCTAGACGCAAATATTGGTGTGAGAGCTAATTCAATCAAGGAAACACTGCATGTTGGTGAAGGGCATATTGAAGAAGAATCAGCCGAGTGGTTCTTGTGGTAGAACAACTCCATTTGGCTCACTAACGTCACACACCATCAGGCTTCCAAGCAGCTCTCAAGGAAACTCAGTTTTCACACTCTATTCTTAGTGCCCTTTGAGTGCATTTTCTAGGAATGAACATGGTAGAGCATCCCACACAAACGAATGCTCCACATGCGGGTTTCACATGCCACCAACTCCACATTCACAGGCAACTTCAGCGCCACAGCCGTTTTCAGATAGCCCTCAATGCAAAGGCTCTAGACGCAAATATTGGTGTGAGAGCTAATTCAATCAAGGACACTGCATGTTGGTGAAGGGCATATTGAAGAAGGATCAGCCGAGTGGTTCTTGTGGGAGAACAACTCCATTTGGCTCACTAACTTCACACACCATCAGGCTTCCAAGCAGCTCTCAAGGAAACTCAGTTTTCACACTCTATGCTTAGTGCTCTTTGTGTGCCTAGGACTGAAATGAAGCTTGGTGAGCATCCCACACAAACGAATGCTCCACATGCGGGTTTCACATGCCACCAACTCCACATTCACAGGCAACTTCAGCGCCACAGCCGTTTTCAGATAGCCCTCAATGCAAAGGCTCTAGACGCAAATATTGGTGTGAGAGCTAATTCAATCAAGTAATCACTGCATGTTGGTGAAGGGCATATTGAAGAAGAATCAGCCGAGTGGTTCTTGTGGGAGAACAACTCCATTTGGCTCGCTAACTTCACACACCATCAGGCTTCCAAGCAGCTCTCAAGGAAACTCAGTTTTCACACTCTATGCTTAGTGCCCTTTGAGTGCATTATCTAGGAATGAACCTGGTAGAGCATCCCACACAAACGAATGCTCCACATGCGGGTTTCACATGCCACCAACTCCACATTCACAGGCAACTTCAGCGCCACAGCCGTTTTCAGATAGCCCTCAATGCAAAGGCTCTAGACGCAAATATTGGTGTGAGAGCTAATTCAATCAAGGAAACACTGCATGTTGGTGAAGGGCATATTGAAGAAGGATCAGCCGAGTGGTTCTTGTGGGAGAACAACTCCATTTGGCTCACTAACTTCACACACCATCAGGCTTCCAAGCAGCTCTCAAGGAAACTCAGTTTTCACACTCTATGCTTAGTGCCCTTTGAGTGCCTAGGACTGAAATGAAACTGGTAGAGCATCCCACACAAACGAATGCTCCACATGCGGGTTTCACATGCCACCAACTCCACATTCACAGGCAACTTCAGCGCCACAGCCGTTTTCAGATAGCCCTCAATGCAAAGGCTCTAGACGCAAATATTGGTGTGAGAGCTAATTCAATCAAGGAAACACTGCATGTTGGTGAAGGGCATATTGAAGAAGAATCAGCCGAGTGGTTCTTGTGGTAGAACAACTCCATTTGGCTCACTAACTTCACACACCATCAGGCTTCCAAGCAGCTCTCAAGGAAACTCAGTTTTCACACTCTATGCTTAGTGCCCTTTGAGTGCCTAGGACTGAAATGAAGCTTGGAGAGCATCCCACATAAACGAATGCTCCACATGCGGGTTTCACATGCCACCAACTCCACATTCACAGGCAACTTCAGCGCCACAGCCGTTTTCAGATAGCCCTCAATGCAAAGGCTCTAGAAGCAAATATTGGTGTGAGAGCTAATTCAATCAAGGAAACACTGCATGTTGGTGAAGGGCATATTGAAGAAGGATCAGCCGAGTGGTTCTTGTGGCAGAACAACTTCATTTGGCTCACTAACTTCACACACCATCAGGCTTCCAAGCAGCTCTCAAGGAAACTCAGTTTTCACACTCTATGCTTAGTGCCCTTTGAGTACATTATCTGGGAATGAACCTGGTAGAGCATCCCACACAAACGAATGCTCCACATGCGGGTTTCACATGCCACCAACTCCACATTCACAGGCAACTTCAGCGCCACAGCCGTTTTCAGATAGCCCTCAATGCAAAGGCTCTAGACGCAAATATTGGTGTGAGAGCTAATTCAATCAAGGAAACACTGCATGTTGGTTAAGGGCATATTGAAGAAGGATCAGCCAAGTGGTTCTTGTGGGAGAACAACTCCATTTGGCTCCCTAACTTCACACACCATCAGGCTTCCAAGCAGCTCTCAAGGAAACTCAGTTTTCACACTCTATGCTTAGTGCCCTTTGAGTGCCTAGGACTGAAATGAAGCTTGGAGAGCATCCCACATAAACGAATGCTCCACATGCAGGTTTCACACGCCACCAAATCCACATTCACAGGCAACTTCAGCGCCACAGCCGTTTTCAGATAGCCCTCAATGCAAAGGCTCTAGACGCAAATATTGGTGTGAGAGCTAATTCAATCAAGGAAACACTGCATGTTGGTGAAGGGCATATTGAAGAAGGATCAGCCGAGTGGTTCTTGTGGGAGAACAACTCCATTTGGCTCACTAACTTCACACACCATCAGGCTTCCAAGCAGCTCTCAAGGAAACTCAGTTTTCACACTCTATGCTTAGTGCCCTTTGAGTGCGTTATCTAGGAATGAACCTGGTAGAGCATCCCACATAAACGAATACTCCACATGCGGGTTTCACATGCCACCAACTCCACATTCACAGGCAACTTCAGCGCCACAGTCGTTTTCAGATAGCCCTCAATGCAAAGGCTCTAGACGCAAATATTGGTGTGAGAGCTAATTCAATCAAGGAAACACTGCATGTTGGTGAAGGGCATATTGAAGAAGGATCAGCCGAGTGGTTCTTGTGGGAGAACAACTCCATTTGGCTCACTAACTTCACACACCATCAGGCTTCCAAGCAGCTCTCAAGGAAACTCAGTTTTCACACTCTATGCTTAGTGCCCTTTGAGTGCCTAGGACTGAAATGAAACTGGTAGAGCATCCCACACAAACGAATGCTCCACATGCGGGTTTCACATGCCACCAACTCCACATTCACAGGCAACTTCAGCGCCACAGCCGTTTTCAGATAGCCCTCAATGCAAAGGCTCTAGACGCAAATATTGGTGTGAGAGCTAATTCAATCAAGGAAACACTGCATGTTGGTGAAGGGCATATTGAAGAAGGATCAGCCGAGTGGTTCTTGTGGGAGAACAACTCCATTTGGCTCACTAACTTCACACACCATCAGGCTTCCAAGCAGCTCTCAAGGAAACTCAGTTTTCACACTCTATGCTTAGTGCTCTTTGTGTGCCTAGGACTGAAATGAAGATTGGTCAGCATCAAACACAAACGAATGCTCCACATGCGGGTTTCACATGCCACCAACTCCACATTCACAGGCAACTTCAGCGCCACAGCCGTTTTCAGATAGCCCTCAATGCAAAGGCTCTAGACGCAAATATTGGTGTGAGAGCTAATTCAATCAAGGAAACACTGCATGTTGGTGAAGGGCATATTGAAGAAGAATCAGCCGAGTGGTTCTTGTGGGAGAACAACTCCATTTGGCTCACTAACTTCACACACCATCAGGCTTCCAAGCAGCTCTCAAGGAAACTCAGTTTTCACACTCTATGCTTAGTGCCCTTTGAGTGCCTAGGACTGAAATGAAGCTTGGAGAGCATCCCACATAAACGAATGCTCCACATGCGGGTTTCACATGCCACCAACTCCACATTCACAGGCAACTTCAGCGACACAGTCGTTTTCAGATAGCCCTCAATGCAAAGGCTCTAGACGCAAATATTGGTGTGAGAGCTAATTCAATCAAGGAAACACTGCATGTTGGTGAAGGGCATATTGAAGAAGGATCAGCCGAGTGGTTCTTGTGGGAGAACAACTCCATTTGGCTCACTAACTTCACACACCATCAGGCTTCCAAGCAGCTCTCAAGGAAACTCAGTTTTCACACTCTATGCTTAGTGCCCTTTGAGTGCATTATCTAGGAATGAACCTGGTAGAGCATCCCACACAAACGAATGCTCCACATGCGGGTTTCACATGCCACCAACTCCACATTCACAGGCAACTTCAGCGCCACAGCCGTTTTCAGATAGCCCTCAATGCAAAGGCTCTAGACGCAAATATTGGTGTGAGAGCTAATTCAATCAAGGAAACACTGCATGTTGGTGAAGGGCATATTGAAGAAGAATCAGCCGAGTGGTTCTTGTGGTAGAACAACTCCATTTGGCTCACTAACTTCACACACCATTAGGCTTCCAAGCAGCTCTCAAGCAAACTCAGTTTTCACACTTTATTCTTACTGCCCTTTGAGTGCCTAGGACTGAAATGAAGCTTGGAGAGCATCCCAAATAAACGAATGCTCCACATGCGGGTTTCACATGCCACCAACTCCACATTCACAGGCAACTTCAGCGCCACAGCCGTTTTCAGATAGCCCTCAATGCAAAGGCTCTAGACGCAAATATTGGTGTGAGAGCTAATTCAATCAAGGAAACACTGCATGTTGGTGAAGGGCATATTGAAGAAGGATCAGCCGAGTGGTTCTTGTGGGAGAACAACTCCATTTGGCTCACTAACTTCACACACCATCAGGCTTCCAAGCAGCTCTCAAGGAAACTCAGTTTTCACACTCTATGCTTAGTGCCCTTTGAGTGCATTATCTGGGAATGAACCTGGTAGAGCATCCCACACAAACGAATGCTCCACATGCGGGTTTCACATGCCACCAACTCCACATTCACAGGCAACTTCAGCGCCACAGCCGTTTTCAGATAGCCCTCAATGCAAAGGCTCTAGACGCAAATATTGGTGTGAGAGCTAATTCAATCAAGGAAACACTGCATGTTGGTTAAGGGCATATTGAAGAAGGATCAGCCGAGTGGTTCTTGTGGGAGAACAACTCCATTTGGCTCACTAACTTCACACACCATCAGGCTTCCAAGCAGCTCTCAAGGAAACTCAGTTTTCACACTCTATGCTTAGTGCCCTTTGAGTGCCTAGGACTGAAATGAAGCTTGGAGAGCATCCCATATAAACGAATGCTCCACATGCGGGTTTCACATGCCACCAACTCCACATTCACAGGGAACTTCAGCGCCACAGCCGTTTTCAGATAGCCCTCAATGCAAAGGCTCTAGACGCAAATATTGGTGTGAGAGCTAATTCAATCAAGGAAACACTGCATGTTGGTGAAGGGCATATTGAAGAAGGATCAGCCGAGTGGTTCTTGTGGGAGGACAACTCCATTTGGCTCACTAACTTCACACACCATCAGGCTTCCAAGCAGCTCTCAAGGAAACTCAGTTTTCACACTCTATGCTTAGTGCCCTTTGAGTGCATTATCTAGGAATGAACCTGGTAGAGCATCCCACATAAACGAATACTCCACATGCGGGTTTCACATGCCACCAACTCCACATTCACAGGCAACTTCAGCGCCACAGCCGTTTTCAGATAGCCCTCAATGCAAAGGCTCTAGACGCAAATATTGGTGTGAGAGCTAATTCAATCAAGGAAACACTGCATGTTGGTGAAGGGCATATTGAAGAAGGATCAGCCGAGTGGTTCTTGTGGGAGAACAACTCCATTTGGCTCACTAACTTCACACACCATCAGGCTTCCAAGCAGCTCTCAAGGAAACTCAGTTTTCACACTCTATGCTTAGTGCCCTTTGAGTGCCTAGGACTGAAATGAAACTGGTAGAGCATCCCACACAAACGAATGCTCCACATGCGGGTTTCACATGCCACCAACTCCACATTCACAGGCAACTTTAGCGCCACAGCCGTTTTCAGATAGCCCTCAATGCAAAGGCTCTAGACGCAAATATTGGTGTGAGAGCTAATTCAATCAAGGAAACACTGCATGTTGGTTAAGGGCATATTGAAGAAGAATCAGCCGAGTGGTTCTTGTGGGAGAACAACTCCATTTGGCTCACTAACTTCACACACCATCAGGCTTCCAAGCAGCTCTCAAGCAAACTCAGTTTTCACACTCTATGCTTAGTGGCCCTTGAGTGCCTAGGACTGAAATGAAGCTTCGAGAGCATCCCAAATAAACGAATGCTCCACATGCGGGTTTCACATGCCACCAACTCCACATTCACAGGCAACTTCAGCGCCACAGCCGTTTTCAGATAGCCCTCAATGCAAAGGCTCTAGATGCAAATATTGGTGTGAGAGCTAATTCAATCAAGGAAACACTGCATGTTGGTGAAGGGCATATTGAAGAAGGATCAGCGAGTGGTTCTTGTGGGAGAACAACTCCATTTGGCTCACTAACTTCACACACCATCAGGCTTCCAAGCAGCTCTCAAGGAAACTCAGTTTTCACACTCTATGCTTAGTGCCCTTTGAGTGCATTATCTAGGAATGAACCTGGTAGAGCATCCCACACAAACGAATGCTCCACATGCGGGTTTCACATGCCACCAACTCCACATTCACAGGCAACTTCAGCGCCACAGCCGTTTTCAGATAGCCCTCAATGCAAAGGCTCTAGACGCAAATATTGGTGTGAGAGCTAATTCAATCAAGGAAACACTGCATGTTGGTGAAGGGCATATTGAAGAAGGATCAGCCGAGTGGTTCTTGTGGGAGAACAACTCCATTTGGCTCACTAACTTCACACACCATCAGGCTTCCAAGCAGCTCTCAAGGAAACTCAGTTTTCACACTCTATGCTTAGTGCCCTTTGAGTGCCTAGGACTGAAATGAAACTGGTAGAGCATCCCACACAAACGAATGCTCCACATACGGGTTTCACATGCCACCAACTCCACATTCACAGGCAACTTCAGCGCCACAGCCGTTTTCAGATAGCCCTCAATGCAAAGGCTCTAGACGCAAATATTGGTGTGAGAGCTAATTCAATCAAGGAAACACTGCATGTTGGTGAAGGGCATATTGAAGAAGGATCAGCTGAGTGGATCTTGTGGGAGAACAACTCCATTTGGCTCCCTAACTTCACACACCATCAGGCTTCCAAGCAGCTCTCAAGGAAACTCAGTTTTCACACTCTATGCTTAGTGCTCTTTGTGTGCCTAGGACTGAAATGAAGCTTGGTCAGCATCCCACACAAACGAATGCTCCACATGCGGGTTTCACATGCCACCAACTCCACATTCACAGGCAACTTCAGCGCCACAGCCGTTTTCAGATAGCCCTCAATGCAAAGGCTCTAGACGCAAATATTGGTGTGAGAGCTAATTCAATCAAGGAAACACTGCATGTTGGTGAAGGGCATATTGAAGAAGGATCAGCCGAGTGGTTCTTGTGGGAGAACAACTCCATTTGGCTCACTAACTTCACACACCATCAGGCTTCCAAGCAGCTCTCAAGGAAACTCAGTTTTCACACTCTATGCTTAGTGCCCTTTGAGTGCATTATCTGGGAATGAACCTGGTAGAGCATCCCACACAAACGAATGCTCCACATGCGGGTTTCACATGCCACCAACTCCACATTCACAGGCAACTTCAGCGCCACAGCCGTTTTCAGATAGCCCTCAATGCAAAGGCTCTAGACGCAAATATTGGGTGTGAGAGCTAATTCAATCAAGGAAACACTGCATGTTGGTGAAGGGCATATTGAAGAAGGATCAGCCGAGTGGTTCTTGTGGAGAACAACTCCATTTGGCTCACTAACTTCACACACCATTCAGGCTTCCAAGCAGCTCTCAAGGAAACTCAGTTTTCACACTCTATGCTTAGTGCCCTTTGAGTGCCTAGGACTGAAATGAAGCTTGGAGAGCATCCCATATAAACGAATGCTCCACATGCGGGTTTCACATGCCACCAACTCCACATTCACAGGCAACTTCAGCGCCACAGCCGTTTTCAGATAGCCCTCAATGCAAAGGCTCTAGACGCAAATATTGGTGTGAGAGCTAATTCAATCAAGGAAACACTGCATGTTGGTGAAGGGCATATTGAAGAAGGATCAGCCGAGTGGTTCTTGTGGGAGAACACCTCCATTTGGCTCACTAACTTCACACACCATCAGGCTTCCAAGCAGCTCTCAAGGAAACTCAGTTTCACACTCTATGCTTAGTGCCCTTTGAGTGCATTATCTAGGAATGAACCTGGTAGAGCATCCCACATAAACGAATACTCCACATGCGGGTTTCACATGCCACCAACTCCACATTCACAGGCAACTTCAGCGCCACAGCCGTTTTCAGATAGCCCTCAATGCAAAGGCTCTAGACGCAAATATTGGTGTGAGAGCTAATTCAATCAAGGAAACACTGCATGTTGGTGAAGGGCATATTGAAGAAGGATCAGCCGAGTGGTTCTTGTGGGAGAACAACTCCATTTGGCTCACTAACTTCACACACCATCAGGCTTCCAAGCAGCTCTCAAGGAAACTCAGTTTTCACACTCTATGCTTAGTGCCCTTTGAGTGCCTAGGACTGAAATGAAACTGGTAGAGCATCCCACACAAACGAATGCTCCACATGCGGGTTTCACATGCCACCAACTCCACATTCACACGCAACTTCAGCGCCACAGCCGTTTTCAGATAGCCCTCAATGCAAAGGCTCTAGACGCAAATATTGGTGTGAGAGCTAATTCAATCAAGGAAACACTGCATGTTGGTGAAGGGCATATTGAAAAAGGATCAGCCGAGTGGTTCTTGTGGGAGAACAACTCCATTTGGCTCACTAACTTCACACACCATCAGGCTTCCAAGCAGCCCTCAAGGAAACTCAGTTTTCACACTGTATGCTTAGTGCCCTTTGTATGGCTAGGTCTGAAATGAATCTGGTAGAGCATCCCACACAAACGAATGCTCCACATGCGGGTTTCACATGCACCAACTCCACATTCACAGGCAACTTCAGCGCCACAGCCGTTTTCAGATAGCCCTCAATGCAAAGGCTCTAGACGCAAATATTGGTGTGAGAGCTAATTCAATCAAGGAAACACTGCATGTTCTTGAAGGGCATATTGAAGAAGGATCAGCCGAGTGGTTCTTGTGGGAGAACAACTCCATTTGGCTCACTAACTTCACACACCATCAGGCTTCCAAGCAGCTCTCAAGGAACCTCAGTTTTCACACTCTATGCTTAGTGCTTTTTGAGTGCCTAGGGCTGAAATGAAGCTTGGAGAGCATCCCACAGAAACGAATGCTCCACATGCGGGGTTTCACATGCCACCAACTCCCACATTCACAGGCAACTTCAGCGCCACAGCCGTTTTCAGATAGCCCTCAATGCAAAGGCTCTAGACGCAAATATTGGTGTGAGAGCTAATTCAATCAAGGAAACACTGCATGTTGGTGAAGGGCATATTGAAGAAGGATCAGCCGAGTGGTTCTTGTGGGAGAACAACTCCATTTGGCTCACTAACTTCACACACCATCAGGCTTCCAAGCAGCTCTCAAGGAACTCAGTTTTCACACTCTATGCTTAGTGCCCTTTGAGTGCATTATCTAGGAATGAACCTGATAGAGCATCCCACACAAACGAATGCTCCACATGCGGGTTTCACATGCCACCAACGTCCACATTCACAGGCAACTTCAGCGCCACAGCCGTTTTCAGATAGCCCTCAATGCAAAGGCTCTAGACGCAAATATTGGTGTGAGAGCTAATTCAATCAAGGAAACACTGCATGTTGGTGAAGGGCATATTGAAAAAGGATCAGCCGAGTGGTTCTTGTGGGAGAACAACTCCATTTGGCTCACTAACTTCACACACCATCAGGCTTCCAAGCAGCCCTCAAGGAAACTCAGTTTTCACACTGTATGCTTAGTGCCCTTTGTATGGCTAGGTCTGAAATGAATCTGGTAGAGCATCCCACACAAACGAATGCTCACATGCGGGTTTCACATGCCACCAACTCCACATTCACAGGCAACTTCAGCGCCACAGCCGTTTTCAGATAGCCCTCAATGCAAAGGCTCTAGACGCAAATATTGGTGTGAGAGCTAATTCAATCAAGGAAACACTGCATGTTCTTGAAGGGCATATTGAAGATCAGCCGAGTGGTTCTTGTGGGAGAACAACTCCATTTGGCTCACTAACTTCACACACCATCAGGCTTCCAAGCAGCTCTCAAGGAACCTCAGTTTTCACACTCTATGCTTAGTGCTTTTTGAGTGCCTAGGACTGAAATGAAGCTTGGAGAGCATCCCACATAAACGAATGCTCCACATGCGGGTTTCACATGCCACCAACTCCACATTCACAGGCAACTTCAGCGCCACAGCCGTTTTCAGATAGCCCTCAATGCAAAGGCTCTAGACGCAAATATTGCGTGTGAGAGCTAATTCAATCAAGGAAACACTGCATGTTGGTGAAGGGCATATTGAAGAAGGATCAGCCGAGTGGTTCTTGTGGGAGAACAACTCCATTTGGCTCACTAACTTCACACACCATCAGGCTTCCAAGCAGCTCTCAAGGAAACTCAGTTTTCACACTCTATGCTTAGTGCCCTTTGAGTGCATTATCTAGGAATGAACCTGATAGAGCATCCCACACAAACGAATGCTCCACATGCGGGTTTCACATGCCACCAACTCCACATTCACAGGCAACTTCAGCGCCACAGCCGTTTTCAGATAGCCCTCAATGCAAAGGCTCTAGACGCAAATATTGGTGTGAGAGCTAATTCAATCAAGGAAACACTGCATGTTGCTGAAGGGCATATTGAAGAAGGATCAGCCGAGTGGTTCTTGTGGGAGAACAACTCCATTTGGCTCACTAACTTCACACACCATCAGGCTTCCAAGCAGCTCTCAAGGAAACTCAGTTTTCACACTCTATGCTTAGTGCCCTTTGAGTGCATTATCTAGGAATGAACCTGGTAGAGCATCCCACACAAACGAATGCTCCACATGCGGGTTTCACATGCCACCAACTCCACATTCACAGGCAACTTCAGCGCCACAGCCGTTTTCAGATAGCCCTCAATGCAAAGGCTCTAGACGCAAATATTGGTGTGAGAGCTAATTCAATCAAGGAAACACTGCATGTTGGTGAAGGGCATATTGAAGAAGAATCAGCCGAGTGGTTCTTGTGGGAGAACAACTCCATTTGGCTCACTAACTTCACACACCATCATGTTTCCAAGCAGCTCTCAAGGAAACTCAGGTTGCACACTCTATGCTTAGTGCTCTTTGTGTGCCTAGGACTGAAATGAAGCTTGGTCAGCATCCCACACAAACGAATGCTCCACATGCGGGTTTCACATGCCACCAACTCCACATTCTCAGGCAACTTCAGCGCCACAGTCGTTTTCAGATAGCCCTCCATGCAAAGGCTCTAGACGCAAATATTGGTGTGAGAGCTAATTCAATCAAGGAAACACTGCATGTTGGTGAAGGGCATATTGAAGAAGGATCAGCCGAGTGGTTCTTGTGGGAGAACAACTCATTTGGCTCACTAACTTCACACACCATCAGGCTTCCAAGCAGCTCTCAAGGAAACTCAGTTTTCACACTCTATGCTTAGTGCCCTTTGAGTGCATTATCTAGGAATGAACATGGTAGAGCATCCCACACAAACGAATGCTCCACATGCGGGTTTCACATGCCACCAACTCCACATTCACAGGCAACTTCAGCGCCACAGCCGTTTTCAGATAGCCCTCAATGCAAAGGCTCTAGACGCAAATATTGGTGTGAGAGCTAATTCAATCAAGGAAACACTGCATGTTGGTGAAGGGGCATATTGAAGAAGGATCAGCCGAGTGGTTCTTGTGGAGAACAACTCCATTTGGCTCACTAACTTCACACACCATCAGGCTTCCAAGCAGCTCTCAAGGAAACTCAGTTTTCACACTCTATGCTTATTGCCATTTGAGTGCATTATCTAGGAATGAACCTGGTAGAGCATCCCACACAAACGAATGCTCCACATGCGGGTTTCACATGCCACCAACTCCACATTCACAGGCAACTTCAGCGCCACAGCCGTTTTCAGATAGCCCTCAATGCAAAGGCTCTAGACGCAAATATTGGTGTGAGAGCTAATTCAATCAAGGACACTGCATGTTGGTGAAGGGCATATTGAAGAAGGATCAGCCGAGTGGTTCTTGTGGGAGAACAACTCCATTTGGCTCACTAACTTCACACACCATCAGGCTTCCAAGCAGCTCTCAAGGAAACTCAGTTTTCACACTCTATGCTTAGTGCCCTTTGTGTGCCTAGGACTGAAATGAAGCTTGGTCAGCATCCCACACAAACGAATGCTCCACATGCGGGTTTCACATGCCACCAACTCCACATTCACAGGCAACTTCAGCGCCACAGCCGTTTTCAGATAGCCCTCAATGCAAAGGCTCTAGACGCAAATATTGGTGTGAGAGCTAATTCAATCAAGGAAACACTGCATGTTGGTGAAGGGCATATTGAAGAAGAATCAGCCGAGTGGTTCTTGTGGGAGAACAACTCCATTTGGCTCACTAACTTCACACACCATCAGGCTTCCAAGCAGCTCTCAAGGAAACTCAGTTTTCACACTCTATTCTTATTGCCCTTTGAGTGCATTATCTAGGAATGAACCTGGTAGAGCATCCCACACAAACGAATGCTCCACATGCGGGTTTCACATGCCACCAACTCCACATTCACAGGCAACTTCAGCGCCACAGCCGTTTTCAGATAGCCCTCAATGCAAAGGCTCTAGACGCAAATATTGGTGTGAGAGCTAATTCAATCAAGGAAACACTGCATGTTGGTGAAGGGCATATTGAAGAAGAATCAGCCGAGTGGTTCTTGCGGGAGAACAACTCCATTTGGCTCACTAACTTCACACACCATCAGGCTTCCAAGCAGCTCTCAAGGAAACTCAGTTTTCACACTGTATGCTTAGTGCCCTTTGTATGGCTAGGTCTGAAATGAATCTGGTAGAGCATCCCACACAAACGAATGCTCCACATGCGGGTTTCACATGCCACCAACTCCACATTCACAGGCAACTTCAGCGCCACAGCCGTTTTCAGATAGCCCTCAATGCAAAGGCTCTAGACGCAAATATTGGTGTGAGAGCTAATTCAATCAAGGAAACACTGCATGTTGGTGAAGGGCATATTGAAGAAGGATCAGCCGAGTGGTTCTTGTGGGAGAACAACTCCATTTGGCTCACTAACTTCACACACCATCAGGCTTCCAAGCAGCTCTCAAGCAAACTCAGTTTTCACACTCTATTCTTACTGCCCTTTGAGTGCCTAGGACTGAAATGAAGCTTGGAGAGCATCCCAAATAAACGAATGCTCCACATGCGGGTTTCTCATGCCACCAACTCCACATTCACAGGCAACTTCAGCGCCACAGCCGTTTTCAGATAGCCCTCAATGCAAAGGCTCTAGATGCAAATATTGGTGTGAGAGCTAATTCAATCAAGGAAACACTGCATGTTGCTGAAGGGCATATTGAAGAAGGATCAGCCGAGTGGTTCTTGTGGGAGAACAACTCCATTTGGCTCACTAACTTCACACACCATCAGGCTTCCAAGCAGCTCTCAAGGAAACTCTGTTTTCACACTCTATGCTTAGTGCCTTTTGAGTGCCTAGGACTGAAATGAAGCTTGGAGAGCATCCCACATAAACGAATGCTCCACATGCGGGTTTCACATGCCACCAACTCCACATTCACAGGCAACTTCAGCGCCACAGCCGTTTTCAGATACCCCTCAATGCAAAGGCTGTAGACGCAAATATTGGTGTGAGAGCTAATTCAATCAAGGAAACACTGCATGTTGGTGAAGGGCATATTGAAGAAGGATCAGCCGAGTGGTTCTTGTGGGAGAACAACTCCATTTGGCTCAATAACTTCACACACCATCAGGCTTCCAAGCAGCTCTCAAGGAAACTCAGTTTTCACACTCTATTCTTATTGCCCTTTGAGTGCATTATCTAGGAATGAACCTGGTAGAGCATCCCACACAAACGAATGGTCCACATGCGGGTTTCACATGCCACCAACTCCACATTCACAGGCAACTTCAGCGCCACAGCCGTTTTCAGATAGCCCTCAATGCAAAGGCTCTAGACGCAAATATTGGTGTGAGAGCTAATTCAATCAAGGAAACACTGCATGTTGGTGAAGGGCATATTGAAGAAGGATCAGCCGAGTGGTTCTTGTGGGAGAACAACTCCATTTGGCTCACTAACTTCACACACCATCAGGCTTCCAAGCATCTCTCAAGGAAACTCAGTTTTCACACTCTATGCTTAGTGCCCTTTGAGTGCCTAGGACTGAAACGAACCTGGGAGAGCATCCCACACAAACGAATGCTCCACTTGCGGGTTTCACATGCCACCAACTCCACATTCACAGGCAACTTCAGCGCCACAGCCGTTTTCAGATAGCCCTCAATGCAAAGGCTCTAGACGCAAATATTGGTGTGAGAGCTAATTCAATCAAGGAAACACTGCATGTTGGTGAAGGGCATATTGAAAAAGGATCAGCCGAGTGGTTCTTGTGGGAGAACAACTCCATTTGGCTCACTAACTTCACACACCATCAGGCTTCCAAGCAGCCCTCAAGGAAACTCAGTTTTCACACTGTATGCTTAGTGCCCTTTGTATGGCTAGGTCTGAAATGAATCTGGTAGAGCATCCCACACAAACGAATGCTCCACATGCGGGTTTCACATGCCACCAACTCCACATTCACAGGCAACTTCAGCGCCACAGCCGTTTTCAGATAGCCCTCAATGCAAAGGCTCTAGACGCAAATATTGGTGTGAGAGCTAATTCAATCAAGGAAACACTGCATGTTGGTGAAGGGCATATTGAAGAAGGATCAGCCGAGTGGTTCTTGTGGGAGAACAACTCCATTTGGCTCACTAACTTCACACACCATCAGGCTTCCAAGCAGCTCTCAAGCAAACTCAGTTTTCACACTCTATGCTTAGTGCCTTTTGAGTGCCTAGGACTGAAATGAAGCTTGGAGAGCATCCCACACAAACGAATGCTCCACATGCGGGTTTCACATGCCACCAACTCCACATTCACAGGCAACTTCAGCGCCACAGCCGTTTTCAGATAGCCCTCAATGCTAAGGCTCTAGACGCAAATATTGGTGTGAGAGCTAATTCAATCAAGGAAACACTGCATGTTGGTGAAGGGCATATTGAAGAAGGATCAGCCGAGTGGTTCTTGTGGGAGAACAACTCCATTTGGCTCACTAACATCACACACCATCAGGCTTCCAAGCAGCTCTCAAGGAAACTCAGTTTTCACACTCTATGCTTAGTGCCTTTTGAGTGCCTAGGACTGAAATGAAGCTTGGAGAGCATCCCACACAAACGAATGCTCCACATGCGGGTTTCACATGCCACCAACTCCACATTCACAGGCAACTTCAGCGCCACAGCCGTTTTCAGATAGCCCTTAATGCAAAGGCTCTAGACGCCAATATTGGTGTGAGAGCTAATTCAATCAAGGAAACACTGCATGTTGGTGAAGGGCATATTGAAGAAGGATCAGCCGAGTGGTTCTTGTGGGAGAACAACTCCATTTGGCTCACTAACTTCACACACCATCAGGCTTCCAAGCAGCTCTCAAGGAAACTCAGTTTTCACACTGTATGCTTAGTGCCCTTTGAGTGCATTATCTAGGAATGAACATGGTAGAGCATCCCACACAAACGAATGCTCCACATGCGCGTTTCACATGCCACCAACTCCACATTCACAGGCAACTTCAGCGCCACAGCCGTTTTCAGATAGCCCTCAATGCAAAGGCTCTAGACGCAAATATTGGTGTGAGAAATAATTCAATCAAGGAAACACTGCATGTTGGTGAAGGGCATATTGAAGAAGAATCAGCCGAGTGGTTCTTGTGGGAGAACAACTCCATTTGGCTCACTAACTTCACACACCATCAGGCTTCCAAGCAGCTCTCAAGGAAACTCAGTTTTCACACTCTATGCTTAGTGCCCTTTGAGTGCCTAGGACTGAAACGAAGCTGGGAGAGCATCCCACATAAACGAATGCTCCACATGCGGGTTTCACATGCCACCAACTCCACATTCACAGGCAACTTCAGCGCCACAGCCGTTTTCAGATAGCCCTCAATGCAAAGGCTCTAGACGCAAATATTGGTGTGAGAGCTAATTCAATCAAGGAAACACTGCATGTTGGTGAAGGGCATATTGAAGAAGGATCAGCCGAGTGGTTCTTGTGGGAGAACAACTCCATTTGGCTCACTAACTTCACACACCATCAGGCTTCCAAGCAGCTCTCAAGGAAACTCAGTTTTCACACTCTATGCTTATTGCCCTTTGAGTGCCTAGGACTGAAATGAAGCTTGGAGAGCATCCCACATAAACGAATGCTCCACATGCGGGTTTCACATGCCACCAACTCCACATTCACAGGCAACTTCAGCGCCACAGCCGTTTTCAGATAGCCCTCAATGCAAAGGCTCTAGACGCAAATATTGGTGTGAGAGCTAATTCAATCAAGGAAACACTGCATGTTGGTGAAGGGCATATTGAAGAAGGATCAGCCGAGTGGTTCTTGTGGGAGAACAACTCCATTTGGCTCCCTAACTTCACACACCATCAGGCTTCCAAGCAGCTCTCAAGGAAACTCAGTTTTCACACTCTATGCTTAGTGCCCTTTGAGTGCCTAATACTGAAATGAAGCTTGGTCAGCATCCGACACAAACGAATGCTCCACATGCGGGTTTCACATGCCACCAACTCCACATTCACAGGCAACTTCAGCGCCACAGCCGTTTTCAGATAGCCCTCAATGCAAAGGCTCTAGACGCAAATATTGGTGTGAGAGCTAATTCAATCAAGGAAACACTGCATGTTGCTGAAGGGCATATTGAAGAAGGATCAGCCGAGTGGTTCTTGTGGGAGAACAACTCCATTTGGCTCACTAACTTCACACACCATCAGGCTTCCAAGCAGCTCTCAAGGAAACTCAGTTTTCACACTCTATGCTTAGTGCCCTTTGAGTGCATTATCTAGGAATGAACCTGGTAGAGCATCCCACACAAACGAATGCTCCACATGCGGGTTTCACATGCCACCAACTCCACATTTACAGGCAACTTCAGCGCCACAGCCGTTTTCAGATAGCCCTCAATGCAAAGGCTCTAGAAGCAAATATTGGTGTGAGAGCTAATTCAATCAAGGAAACACTGCATGTTGGTGAAGGGCATATTGAAGAAGGATCAGCCGAGCGGTTCTTGTGGGAGAACAACTCCATTTGGCTCACTAACTTCACACACCATCAGGCTTCCAAGCAGCTCTCAAGGAAACTCAGTTTTCACACTCTATGCTTAGTGCCCTTTGAGTGCATTATCTAGGAATGAACCTGGTAGAGCATCCCACACAAACGAATGCTCCACATGCGGGTTTCACATGCCACCAACTCCACATTCACAGGCAACTTCAGCGCCACAACCGTTTTCAGATAGCCCTCAATGCAAAGGCTCTAGACGCAAATATTGGTGTGAGAGCTAATTCAATCAAGGAAACACTGCATGTTGGTGAAGGGCATATTGAAGAAGGATCAGCCGAGTGGTTCTTGTGGGAGAACAACTCCATTTGGCTCACTAACTTCACACACCATCAGGCTTCCAAGCAGCTCTCAAGGAAACTCAGTTTTCACACTCTATGCTTAGTGCTTTTTGAGTGCCTAGGACTGAAATGAACCTTGGAGAGCATCCCACATAAACGAATGCTCCACATGCGGGTTTCACATGCCACCAACTCCACATTCACAGGCAACTTCAGCGCCACAGCCGTTTTCAGATAGCCCTCAATGCAAAGGCTCTAGACGCAAATATTGGTGTGAGAGCTAATTCAATCAAGGAAACACTGCATGTTGGTGAAGGGCATATTGAAGAAGGATCAGCCGAGTGGTTCTTGTGGCAGAACAACTCCATTTGGCTCACTAACTTCACACACCATCAGGCTTCCAAGCAGCTCTCAAGGAAACTCAGTTTTCACACTCTATGCTTAGTGCCCTTTGAGTGCATTATCTAGGAATGAACATGGTAGAGCATCCCACACAAACGAATGCTCCACATGCGGGTTTCACATGCCACCAACTCCACATTCACAGGCAACTTCAGCGCCACAGCCGTTTTCAGATAGCCCTCAATGCAAAGGCTCTAGACGCAAATATTGGTGTGAGAGCTAATTCAATCAAGGAAACACTGCATGTTGGTGAAGGGCATATTGAAGAAGGATCAGCCGAGTGGTTCTTGTGGCAGAACAACTCCATTTGGCTCACTAACTTCACACACCATCAGGCTTCCAAGCAGCTCTCAAGGAAACTCAGTTTTCACACTCTATGCTTAGTGCCCTTTGAGTGCATTATCTAGGAATGAACCTGGTAGAGCATCCCACACAAACGAATGCTCCACATGCGGGTTTCATATTCCACCAACTCCACATTCACAGGCAACTTCAGCGCCACAGCCGTTTTCAGATAGCCCTCAATGCAAAGGCTCTAGATGCAAATATTGGTGTGAGAGCTAATTCAATCAAGGAAACACTGCATGTTCTTGAAGGGCATATTGAAGAAGGATCAGCCGAGTGGTTCTTGTGGCAGAACAACTCCATTTGGCTCACTAACTTCACACACCATCAGGCTTCCAAGCAGCTCTCAAGGAAACTCAGTTTTCACACTCTATGCTTAGTGCTTTTTGAGTGCCTAGGACTGAAATGAAGCTTGGAGAGCATCCCACATAAACGAATGCTCCACATGCGGGTTTCACATGCCACCAACTCCACATTCACAGGCAACTTCAGCGCCACAGCCGTTTTCAGATAGCCCTCAATGCAAAGGCTCTAGACGCAAATATTGGTGTGAGAGCTAATTCAATCAAGGAAACACTGCATGTTGGTGAAGGGCATATTGAAGAAGGATCAGCCGAGTGGTTCTTGTGGGAGAACAACTCCATTTGCCTCACTAACTTCACACACCATCAGGCTTCCAAGCAGCTCTCAAGGAAACTCAGTTTTCACACTCTATGCTTAGTGCCCTTTGAGTGCCTAGGACTGAAATGAATCTTGGTGAGCATCCCACACGTACGAATGCTCCACTTGCGGGTTTCACATGCCACCAACTCCACATTCACAGGCAACTTCAGCGCCACAGCCGTTTTCAGATAGCCCACAATGCAAAGGCTCTAGACGCAAATATTGGTGTGAGAGCTAATTCAATCAAGGAAACACTGCATGTTGGTGAAGGGCATATTGAAAAAGGATCAGCCGAGTGGTTCTTGTGGGAGAACAACTCCATTTGGCTCACTAACTTCACACACCATCAGGCTTCCAAGCAGCCCTCAAGGAAACTCAGTTTTCACACTGTATGCTTAGTGCCCTTTGTATGGCTAGGTCTGAAATGAATCTGGTAGAGCATCCCACACAAACGAATGCTCCACATGCGGGTTTCACATGCCACCAACTCCACATTCACAGGCAACGTCAGCGCCACAGCCGTTTTCAGATAGCCCTCAATGCAAAGGCTCTAGACGCAAATATTGGTGTGAGAGCTAATTCAATCAAGGAAACACTGCATGTTGCTGAAGCGCATATTGAAGAAGGATCAGCCGAGTGGTTCTTGTGGGAGAACAACTCCATTTGGCTCACTAACTTCACACACCATCAGGCTTCCAAGCAGCTCTCAAGGAAACTCAGTTTTCACACTCTATTCTTACTGCCCTTTGAGTGCCTAGGACTGAAATGAAGCTTGGAGAGCATCCCACACAAACGAATGCTCCACATGCGGGTTTCTCATGCCACCAACTCCACATTCACAGGCAACTTCAGTGCCACAGCCGTTTTCAGATAGCCCTCAATGCAAAGGCTCTAGATGCAAATATTGGTGTGAGAGCTAATTCAATCAAGGAAACACTGCATGTTGGTGAAGGGCATATTGAAGAAGGATCAGCCGAGTGGTTCTTGTGGGAGAACAACTCCATTTGGCTCACTAACTTCACACACCATCAGGCTTCCAAGCAGCTCTCAAGGAAACTCAGTTTTCACACTCTATGCTTAGTGCCTTTTGAGTGCCTAGGACTGAAATGAAGCTTGGAGAGCATCCCACATAAACGAATGCTCCACATGCGGGTTTCACATGCCACCAACTCCACATTCACAGGCAACTTCAGCGCCACAGCCGTTTTCAGATAGCCCTCAATGCAAAGGCTCTAGACGCAAATATTGGTGTGAGAGCTAATTCAATCAAGGAAACACTGCATGTTGGTGAAGGGCATATTGAAGAAGGATCAGCCGAGTGGTTCTTGTGGGAGAACAACTCCATTTGGCTCACTAACTTCACACACCATCAGGCTTCCAAGCAGCTCTCAAGGAAACTCAGTTTTCACACTCTATGCTTAGTGCCCTTTGAGTGCATTATCTAGGAATGAACATGGTAGAGCATCCCACACAAACGAATGCTCCACATGCGGGTTTCACATGCCACCAACTCCACATTCACAGGCAACTTCAGCGCCACAGCCGTTTTCAGATAGCCCTCAATGCTAAGGCTCTAGACGCAAATATTGGTGTGAGAAATAATTCAATCAAGGAAACACTGCATGTTGGTGAAGGGCATATTGAAGAAGAATCAGCCGAGTGGTTCTTGTGGGAGAACAACTCCATTTGGCTCACTAACTTCACACACCATCAGGCTTCCAAGCAGCTCTCAAGGAAACTCAGTTTTCACACTCTATGCTTAGTGCCCTTTGAGTGCCTAGGACTGAAACGAAGCTGGGAGAGCATCCCACATAAACGAATGCTCCACATGCGGGTTTCACATGCCACCAACTCCACATTCACAGGCAACTTCAGCGACACAGCCGTTTTCAGATAGCCCTCAATGCAAAGGCTCTAGACGCAAATATTGGTGTGAGAGCTAATTCAATCAAGGAAACACTGCATGTTCTTGAAGGGCATATTGAAGAAGGATCAGCCGAGTGGTTCTTGTGGCAGAACAACTCCATTTGGCTCACTAACTTCACACACCATCAGGCTTCCAAGCAGCTCTCAAGGAAACTCAGTTTTCACACTCTATGCTTAGTGCTTTTTGAGTGCCTAGGACTGAAATGAAGCTTGGAGAGCATCCCACATAAACGAATGCTCCACATGCGGGTTTCACATGCCACCAACTCCACATTCACAGGCAACTTCAGCGCCACAGCCGTTTTCAGATAGCCCTCAATGCAAAGGCTCTAGACGCAAATATTGGTGTGAGAGCTAATTCAATCAAGGAAACACTGCATGTTGGTGAAGGGCATATTGAAGAAGGATCAGCCGAGTGGTTCTTGTGGGAGAACAACTCCATTTGGCTCACTAACTTCACACACCATCAGGCTTCCAAGCAGCTCTCAAGGAAACTCAGTTTTCACACTCTATGCTTAGTGCCCTTTGAGTGCCTAGGACTGAAATGAATCTTGTTGAGCATCCCACACGTACGAATGCTCCACTTGCGGGTTTCACATGCCACCAACTCCACATTCACAGGCAACTTCAGCGCCACAGCCGTTTTCAGATAGCCCACAATGCAAAGGCTCTAGACGCAAATATTGGTGTGAGAGCTAATTCAATCAAGGAAACACTGCATGTTGGTGAAGGGCATATTGAAAAAGGATCAGCCGAGTGGTTCTTGTGGGAGAACAACTCCATTTGGCTCACTAACTTCACACACCATCAGGCTTCCAAGCAGCCCTCAAGGAAACTCAGTTTTCACACTGTATGCTTAGTGCCCTTTGTATGGCTAGGTCTGAAATGAATCTGGTAGAGCATCCCACATAAACGAATGCTCCACATGCGGGTTTCACATGCCACCAACTCCACATTCACAGGCAACGTCAGCGCCACAGCCGTTTTCAGATAGCCCTCAATGCAAAGGCTCTAGACGCAAATATTGGTGTGAGAGCTAATTCAATCAAGGAAACACTGCATGTTGCTGAAGCGCATATTGAAGAAGGATCAGCCGAGTGGTTCTTGTGGGAGAACAACTCCATTTGGCTCACTAACTTCACACACCATCAGGCTTCCAAGCAGCTCTCAAGCAAACTCAGTTTTCACACTCTATTCTTACTGCCCTTTGAGTGCCTAGGACTGAAAGGAAGCTTGGAGAGCATCCCAAATAAACGAATGCTCCACATGCGGGTTTCTCATGCCACCAACTCCACATTCACAGGCAACTTCAGCGCCACAGCCGTTTTCAGATAGCCCTCAATGCAAAGGCTCTAGACGCAAATATTGGTGTGAGAGCTAATTCAATCAAGGAAACACTGCATGTTGGTGAAGGGCATATTGAAGAAGGATCAGCCGAGTGGTTCTTGTGGGAGAACAACTCCATTTGGCTCACTAACTTCACACACCATCAGGCTTCCAAGCAGCTCTCAAGGAAACTCAGTTTTCACACTCTATGCTTAGTGCCTTTTGAGTGCCTAGGACTGAAATGAAGCTTGGAGAGCATCCCACATAAAGGAATGCTCCACATGCGGGTTTCACATGCCACCAACTCCACATTCACAGGCAACTTCAGCGCCACAGCCGTTTTCAGATAGCCCTCAATGCAAAGGCTCTAGACGCAAATATTGGTGTGAGAGCTAATTCAATCAAGGAAACACTGCATGTTGGTGAAGGGCATATTGAAGAAGGATCAGCCGAGTGGTTCTTGTGGGAGAACAACTCCATTTGGCTCACTAACTTCACACACCATCAGGCTTCCAAGCAGCTCTCAAGGAAACTCAGTTTTCACACTCTATGCTTAGTGCCCTTTGAGTGCATTATCTAGGAATGAACCTGGTAGAGCATCCCACACAAACGAATGCTCCACATGCGGGTTTCACATGCCACCAACTCCACATTCACAGGCAACTTCAGCGCCACAGCCGTTTTCAGATAGCCCTCAATGCAAAGGCTCTAGACGCAAATATTGGTGTGAGAGCTAATTCAATCAAGGAAACACTGCATGTTGGTGAAGGGCATATTGAAGAAGGATCAGCCGAGTGGTTCTTGTGAGAGAACAACTCCATTTGGCTCACTAACTTCACACACCATCAGGCTTCCAAGCAGCTCTCAAGGAAACTCAGTTTTCACACTCTATGCTTAGTGCCCTTTGAGTGCATTATCTAGGAATGAACCTGATAGAGCATCCCACACAAACGAATGCTCTACATGCGGGTTTCACATGCCACCAACTCCACATTCACAGGCAACTTCAGCGCCACAGCCGTTTTCAGATAGCCCTCAATGCAAAGGCTCTAGACGCAAATATTGGTGTGAGAAATAATTCAATCAAGGAAACACTGCATGTTGGTGAAGGGCATATTGAAGAAGAATCAGCCGAGTGGTTCTTGTGGGAGAACAACTCGATTTGGCTCACTAACTTCACACACCATCAGGCTTCCAAGCAGCTCTCAAGGAAACTCAGTTTTCACACTCTATGCTTAGTGCCCTTTGAGTGCCTAGGACTGAAACGAAGCTGGGAGAGCATCCCACATAAACGAATGCTCCACATGCGGGTTTCACATGCCACCAACTCCACATTCACAGGCAACTTCAGCGCCACAGCCGTTTTCAGATAGCCCTCAATGCAAAGGCTCTAGAAGCAAATATTGGTGTGAGAGCTAATTCAATCAAGGAAACACTGCATGTTGGTGAAGGGCATATTGAAGAAGGATCAGCCGAGTGGTTCTTGTGGGAGAACAACTCCATTTGGCTCACTAACTTCACACACCATCAGGCTTCCAAGCAGCTCTCAAGGAAACTCAGTTTTCACACTCTATGCTTAGTGCCTTTTGAGTGCCTAGGACTGAAATGAAGCTTGGAGAGCATCCCACATAAACGAATGCTCCACATGCGGGTTTCACATGCCACCAACTCCACATTCACATGCAACTTCAGCGCCACAGCCGTTTTCAGATAGCCCTTAATGCAAAGGCTCTAGACGCCAATATTGGTGTGAGAGCTAATTCAATCAAGGAAACACTGCATGTTGGTGAAGGGCATATTGAAGAAGAATCAGCCGAGTGGTTCTTGTGGGAGAACAACTCCATTTGGCTCACTAACTTCACACACCATCAGGCTTCCAAGCAGCTCTCAAGGAAACTCAGTTTTCACACTCTATGCTTAGTGCCCTTTGAGTGCATTATCTAGGAATGAACATGGTAGAGCATCCCACACAAACGAATGCTCCACATGCGGGTTTCACATGCCACCAACTCCACATTCACAGGCAACTTCAGCGCCACAGCCGTTTTCAGATAGCCCTCAATGCAAAGGCTCTAGACGCAAATATTGGTGTGAGAAATAATTCAATCAAGGAAACACTGCATGTTGGTGAAGGGCATATTGAAGAAGAATCAGCCGAGTGGTTCTTGTGGGAGAACAACTCCATTTGGCTCACTAACTTCACACACCATCAGGCTTCCAAGCAGCTCTCAAGGAAACTCAGTTTTCACACTCTATGCTTAGTGCCCTTTGAGTGCCTAGGACTGAAACGAAGCTGGGAGAGCATCCCACATAAACGAATGCTCCACATGCGGGTTTCACATGCCACCAACTCCACATTCACAGGCAACTTCAGCGACACAGCCGTTTTCAGATAGCCCTCAATGCAAAGGCTCTAGACGCAAATATTGGTGTGAGAGCTAATTCAATCAAGGAAACACTGCATGTTGGTGAAGGGCATATTGAAGAAGGATCAGCCGAGTGGTTCTTGTGGGAGAACAACTCCATTTGGCTCACTAACTTCACACACCATCAGGCTTCCAAGCAGCTCTCAAGGAAACTCAGTTTTCACACTCTATGCTTATTGCCCTTTGAGTGCCTAGGACTGAAATGAAGCTTGGAGAGCATCCCACATAAACGAATGCTCCACATGCGGGTTTCACATGCCACCAACTCCACATTCACAGGCAACTTCAGCGCCACAGCCGTTTTCAGATAGCCCTCAATGCAAAGGCTCTAGACGCAAATATTGGTGTGAGAGCTAATTCAATCAAGGAAACACTGCATGTTGGTGAAGGGCATATTGAAGAAGGATCAGCCGAGTGGTTCTTGTGGGAGAACAACTCCATTTGGCTCACTAACTTCACACACCATCAGGCTTCCAAGCAGCTCTCAAGGAAACTCAGTTTTCACACTCTATGCTTAGTGCCCTTTGAGTGCCTAATACTGAAATGAAGCTTGGTCAGCATCCGACACAAACGAATGCTCCACATGCGGGTTTCACATGCCACCAACTCCACATTCACAGGCAACTTCAGCGCCACAGCCGTTTTCAGATAGCCCTCAATGCAAAGGCTCTAGACGCCAATATTGGTGTGAGAGCTAATTCAATCAAGGAAACACTGCATGTTGGTGAAGGGCATATTGAAGAAGGATCAGCCGAGTGGTTCTTGTGGGAGAACAACTCCATTTGGCTCACTAACTTCACACACCATCAGGCTTCCAAGCAGCTCTCAAGGAAACTCAGTTTTCACACTCTATGCTTAGTGCCCTTTGAGTGCATTATCTAGGAATGAACCTGGTAGAGCATCCCACACAAACGAATGCTCCACATGCGGGTTTCACATGCCACCAACTCCACATTTACAGGCAACTTCAGCGCCACAGCCGTTTTCAGATAGCCCTCAATGCAAAGGCTCTAGAAGCAAATATTGGTGTGAGAGCTAATTCAATCAAGGAAACACTGCATGTTGGTGAAGGGCATATTGAAGAAGGATCAGCCGAGCGGTTCTTGTGGGAGAACAACTCCATTTGGCTCACTAACTTCACACACCATCAGGCTTCCAAGCAGCTCTCAAGGAAACTCAGTTTTCACACTCTATGCTTAGTGCCCTTTGAGTGCCTAGGACTGAAATGAATCTTGTTGAGCATCCCACACGTACGAATGCTCCACTTGCGGGTTTCACATGCCACCAACTCCACATTCACAGGCAACTTCAGCGCCACAGCCGTTTTCAGATAGCCCACAATGCAAAGGCTCTAGACGCAAATATTGGTGTGAGAGCTAATTCAATCAAGGAAACACTGCATGTTGGTGAAGGGCATATTGAAAAAGGATCAGCCGAGTGGTTCTTGTGGGAGAACAACTCCATTTGGCTCACTAACTTCACACACCATCAGGCTTCCAAGCAGCCCTCAAGGAAACTCAGTTTTCACACTGTATGCTTAGTGCCCTTTGTATGGCTAGGTCTGAAATGAATCTGGTAGAGCATCCCACATAAACGAATGCTCCACATGCGGGTTTCACATGCCACCAACTCCACATTCACAGGCAACGTCAGCGCCACAGCCGTTTTCAGATAGCCCTCAATGCAAAGGCTCTAGACGCAAATATTGGTGTGAGAGCTAATTCAATCAAGGAAACACTGCATGTTGCTGAAGCGCATATTGAAGAAGGATCAGCCGAGTGGTTCTTGTGGGAGAACAACTCCATTTGGCTCACTAACTTCACACACCATCAGGCTTCCAAGCAGCTCTCAAGCAAACTCAGTTTTCACACTCTATTCTTACTGCCCTTTGAGTGCCTAGGACTGAAAGGAAGCTTGGAGAGCATCCCAAATAAACGAATGCTCCACATGCGGGTTTCTCATGCCACCAACTCCACATTCACAGGCAACTTCAGCGCCACAGCCGTTTTCAGATAGCCCTCAATGCAAAGGCTCTAGACGCAAATATTGGTGTGAGAGCTAATTCAATCAAGGAAACACTGCATGTTGGTGAAGGGCATATTGAAGAAGGATCAGCCGAGTGGTTCTTGTGGGAGAACAACTCCATTTGGCTCACTAACTTCACACACCATCAGGCTTCCAAGCAGCTCTCAAGGAAACTCAGTTTTCACACTCTATGCTTAGTGCCTTTTGAGTGCCTAGGACTGAAATGAAGCTTGGAGAGCATCCCACATAAAGGAATGCTCCACATGCGGGTTTCACATGCCACCAACTCCACATTCACAGGCAACTTCAGCGCCACAGCCGTTTTCAGATAGCCCTCAATGCAAAGGCTCTAGACGCAAATATTGGTGTGAGAGCTAATTCAATCAAGGAAACACTGCATGTTGGTGAAGGGCATATTGAAGAAGGATCAGCCGAGTGGTTCTTGTGGGAGAACAACTCCATTTGGCTCACTAACTTCACACACCATCAGGCTTCCAAGCAGCTCTCAAGGAAACTCAGTTTTCACACTCTATGCTTAGTGCCCTTTGAGTGCATTATCTAGGAATGAACATGGTAGAGCATCCCACACAAACGAATGCTCCACATGCGGGTTTCACATGCCACCAACTCCACATTCACAGGCAACTTCAGCGCCACAGCCGTTTTCAGATAGCCCTCAATGCAAAGGCTCTAGACGCAAATATTGGTGTGAGAGCTAATTCAATCAAGGAAACACTGCATGTTGGTGAAGGGCATATTGAAGAAGGATCAGCCGAGTGGTTCTTGTGAGAGAACAACTCCATTTGGCTCACTAACTTCACACACCATCAGGCTTCCAAGCAGCTCTCAAGGAAACTCAGTTTTCACACTCTATGCTTAGTGCCCTTTGAGTGCATTATCTAGGAATGAACCTGATAGAGCATCCCACACAAACGAATGCTCTACATGCGGGTTTCACATGCCACCAACTCCACATTCACAGGCAACTTCAGCGCCACAGCCGTTTTCAGATAGCCCTCAATGCAAAGGCTCTAGACGCAAATATTGGTGTGAGAAATAATTCAATCAAGGAAACACTGCATGTTGGTGAAGGGCATATTGAAGAAGAATCAGCCGAGTGGTTCTTGTGGGAGAACAACTCGATTTGGCTCACTAACTTCACACACCATCAGGCTTCCAAGCAGCTCTCAAGGAAACTCAGTTTTCACACTCTATGCTTAGTGCCCTTTGAGTGCCTAGGACTGAAACGAAGCTGGGAGAGCATCCCACATAAACGAATGCTCCACATGCGGGTTTCACATGCCACCAACTCCACATTCACAGGCAACTTCAGCGCCACAGCCGTTTTCAGATAGCCCTCAATGCAAAGGCTCTAGAAGCAAATATTGGTGTGAGAGCTAATTCAATCAAGGAAACACTGCATGTTGGTGAAGGGCATATTGAAGAAGGATCAGCCGAGTGGTTCTTGTGGGAGAACAACTCCATTTGGCTCACTAACTTCACACACCATCAGGCTTCCAAGCAGCTCTCAAGGAAACTCAGTTTTCACACTCTATGCTTAGTGCCTTTTGAGTGCCTAGGACTGAAATGAAGCTTGGAGAGCATCCCACACAAACGAATGCTCCACATGCGGGTTTCACATGCCACCAACTCCACATTCACATGCAACTTCAGCGCCACAGCCGTTTTCAGATAGCCCTTAATGCAAAGGCTCTAGACGCCAATATTGGTGTGAGAGCTAATTCAATCAAGGAAACACTGCATGTTGGTGAAGGGCATATTGAAGAAGAATCAGCCGAGTGGTTCTTGTGGGAGAACAACTCCATTTGGCTCACTAACTTCACACACCATCAGGCTTCCAAGCAGCTCTCAAGGAAACTCAGTTTTCACACTCTATGCTTAGTGCCCTTTGAGTGCATTATCTAGGAATGAACATGGTAGAGCATCCCACACAAACGAATGCTCCACATGCGGGTTTCACATGCCACCAACTCCACATTCACAGGCAACTTCAGCGCCACAGCCGTTTTCAGATAGCCCTCAATGCAAAGGCTCTAGACGCAAATATTGGTGTGAGAAATAATTCAATCAAGGAAACACTGCATGTTGGTGAAGGGCATATTGAAGAAGAATCAGCCGAGTGGTTCTTGTGGGAGAACAACTCCATTTGGCTCACTAACTTCACACACCATCAGGCTTCCAAGCAGCTCTCAAGGAAACTCAGTTTTCACACTCTATGCTTAGTGCCCTTTGAGTGCCTAGGACTGAAACGAAGCTGGGAGAGCATCCCACATAAACGAATGCTCCACATGCGGGTTTCACATGCCACCAACTCCACATTCACAGGCAACTTCAGCGACACAGCCGTTTTCAGATAGCCCTCAATGCAAAGGCTCTAGACGCAAATATTGGTGTGAGAGCTAATTCAATCAAGGAAACACTGCATGTTGGTGAAGGGCATATTGAAGAAGGATCAGCCGAGTGGTTCTTGTGGGAGAACAACTCCATTTGGCTCACTAACTTCACACACCATCAGGCTTCCAAGCAGCTCTCAAGGAAACTCAGTTTTCACACTCTATGCTTATTGCCCTTTGAGTGCCTAGGACTGAAATGAAGCTTGGAGAGCATCCCACATAAACGAATGCTCCACATGCGGGTTTCACATGCCACCAACTCCACATTCACAGGCAACTTCAGCGCCACAGCCGTTTTCAGATAGCCCTCAATGCAAAGGCTCTAGACGCAAATATTGGTGTGAGAGCTAATTCAATCAAGGAAACACTGCATGTTGGTGAAGGGCATATTGAAGAAGGATCAGCCGAGTGGTTCTTGTGGGAGAACAACTCCATTTGGCTCCCTAACTTCACACACCATCAGGCTTCCAAGCAGCTCTCAAGGAAACTCAGTTTTCACACTCTATGCTTAGTGCCCTTTGAGTGCCTAATACTGAAATGAAGCTTGGTCAGCATCCGACACAAACGAATGCTCCACATGCGGGTTTCACATGCCACCAACTCCACATTCACAGGCAACTTCAGCGCCACAGCCGTTTTCAGATAGCCCTCAATGCAAAGGCTCTAGACGCAAATATTGGTGTGAGAGCTAATTCAATCAAGGAAACACTGCATGTTGGTGAAGGGCATATTGAAGAAGGATCAGCCGAGTGGTTCTTGTGGGAGAACAACTCCATTTGGCTCACTAACTTCACACACCATCAGGCTTCCAAGCAGCTCTCAAGGAAACTCAGTTTTCACACTCTATGCTTAGTGCCCTTTGAGTGCATTATCTAGGAATGAACCTGGTAGAGCATCCCACACAAACGAATGCTCCACATGCGGGTTTCACATGCCACCAACTCCACATTTACAGGCAACTTCAGCGCCACAGCCGTTTTCAGATAGCCCTCAATGCAAAGGCTCTAGAAGCAAATATTGGTGTGAGAGCTAATTCAATCAAGGAAACACTGCATGTTGGTGAAGGGCATATTGAAGAAGGATCAGCCGAGCGGTTCTTGTGGGAGAACAACTCCATTTGGCTCACTAACTTCACACACCATCAGGCTTCCAAGCAGCTCTCAAGGAAACTCAGTTTTCACACTCTATGCTTAGTGCCCTTTGAGTGCATTATCTAGGAATGAACCTGGTAGAGCATCCCACACAAACGAATGCTCCACATGCGGGTTTCACATGCCACCAACTCCACATTCACAGGCAACTTCAGCGCCACAACCGTTTTCAGATAGCCCTCAATGCAAAGGCTCTAGACGCAAATATTGGTGTGAGAGCTAATTCAATCAAGGAAACACTGCATGTTGGTGAAGGGCATATTGAAGAAGGATCAGCCGAGTGGTTCTTGTGGGAGAACAACTCCATTTGGCTCACTAACTTCACACACCATCAGGCTTCCAAGCAGCTCTCAAGGAATCTCAGTTTTCACACTCTATGCTTAGTGCTTTTTGAGTGCCTAGGACTGAAATGAAGCTTGGAGAGCATCCCACATAAACGAATGCTCCACATGCGGGTTTCACATGCCACCAACTCCACATTCACAGGCAACTTCAGCGCCACAGCCGTTTTCAGATAGCCCTCAATGCAAAGGCTCTAGACGCAAATATTGGTGTGAGAGCTAATTCAATCAAGGAAACACTGCATGTTGGTGAAGGGCATATTGAAGAAGGATCAGCCGAGTGGTTCTTGTGGGAGAACAACTCCATTTGGCTCACTAACTTCACACACCATCAGGCTTCCAAGCAGCTCTCAAGGAAACTCAGTTTTCACACTCTATGCTTAGTGCCCTTTGAGTGCATTATCTAGGAATGAACATGGTAGAGCATCCCACACAAACGAATGCTCCACATGCGGGTTTCACATGCCACCAACTCCACATTCACAGGCAACTTCAGCGCCACAGCCGTTTTCAGATAGCCCTCAATGCAAAGGCTCTAGACGCAAATATTGGTGTGAGAAATAATTCAATCAAGGAAACACTGCATGTTGGTGAAGGGCATATTGAAGAAGAATCAGCCGAGTGGTTCTTGTGGGAGAACAACTCCATTTGGCTCACTAACTTCACACACCATCAGGCTTCCAAGCAGCCCTCAAGGAAACTCAGTTTTCACACTCTATGCTTAGTGCCCTTTGTATGGCTAGGTCTGAAAAGAATCTGGTAGAGCATCCCACACAAACGAATGCTCCACTTGCGGGTTTCACATGCCACCAACTCCACATTCACAGGCAACTTCAGCGCCACAGCCGTTTTCAGATAGCCCTCAATGCAAAGGCTCTAGACGCAAATATTGGTGTGAGAGCTAATTCAATCAAGGAAACACTGCATGTTGGTGAAGGGCATATTGAAGAAGGATCAGCCGAGTGGTTCTTGTGGGAGAACAACTCCATTTGGCTCACTAACTTCACACACCATCAGGCTTCCAAGCAGCTCTCAAGGAAACTCAGTTTTCACACTCTATGCTTAGTGCCCTTTGAGTGCATTATCTAGGAATGAACATGGTAGAGCATCCCACACAAACGAATGCTCCACATGCGGGTTTCACATGCCACCAACTCCACATTCACAGGCAACTTCAGCGCCACAGCCGTTTTCAGATAGCCCTCAATGCAAAGGCTCTAGACGCAAATATTGGTGTGAGAAATAATTCAATCAAGGAAACACTGCATGTTGGTGAAGGGCATATTGAAGAAGGATCAGCCGAGTGGTTCTTGTGGGAGAACAACTCCATTTGGCTCACTAACTTCACACACCATCAGGCTTCCAAGCAGCTCTCAAGGAAACTCAGTTTTCACACTCTATGCTTAGTGCCCTTTGAGTGCCTAGGACTGAAACGAACCTGGGAGAGCATCCCACATAAACGAATGCTCCACATGCAGGTTTCACATGCCACCAACTCCACATTCACAGGCAACTTCAGCGCCACAGCCGTTTTCAGATAGCCCTCAATGCAAAGGCTCTAGACGCAAATATTGGTGTGAGGGCTAATTCAATCAAGGAAACACTGCATGTTGGTGAAGGGCATATTGAAGAAGGATCAGCCGAGTGGTTCTTGTGGGAGAACAACTCCATTTGGCTCACTAACTTCACACACCATCAGGCTTCCAAGCAGCTCTCAAGGAAACTCAGTTTTCACACTCTATGCTTAGTGCCTTTTGAGTGCCTAGGAATGAAATGAAGCTTGGAGAGCATCCCACATAAACGAATGCTCCACATGCGGGTTTCACATGCCACCAACTCCACATTCACAGGCAACTTCAGCGCCACAGCCGTTTTCAGATAGCCCTCAATGCAAAGGCTCTAGACGCAAATATTGGTGTGAGAGCTAATTCAATCAAGGAAACACTGCATGTTGGTGAAGGGCATATTGAAGAAGGATCAGCCGAGTGGTTCTTGTGGCAGAACAACTCCATTTGGCTCACTAACTTCACACACCATCAGGCTTCCAAGCAGCTCTCAAGGAAACTCAGTTTTCACACTCTATGCTTAGTGCCCTTTGAGTGCATTATCTAGGAATGAACCTGGTAGAGCATCCCACACAAACGAATGCTCCACATGCGGGTTTCATATTCCACCAACTCCACATTCACAGGCAACTTCAGCGCCACAGCCGTTTTCAGATAGCCCTCAATGCAAAGGCTCTAGACGCAAATATTGGTGTGAGAGCTAATTCAATCAAGGAAACACTGCATGTTCTTGAAGGGCATATTGAAGAAGGATCAGCCGAGTGGTTCTTGTGGCAGAACAACTCCATTTGGCTCACTAACTTCACACACCATCAGGCTTCCAAGCAGCTCTCAAGGAAACTCAGTTTTCACACTCTATGCTTAGTGCTTTTTGAGTGCCTAGGACTGAAATGAAGCTTGGAGAGCATCCCACATAAACGAATGCTCCACATGCGGGTTTCACATGCCACCAACTCCACATTCACAGGCAACTTCAGCGCCACAGCCGTTTTCAGATAGCCCTCAATGCAAAGGCTCTAGACGCAAATATTGGTGTGAGAGCTAATTCAATCAAGGAAACACTGCATGTTGGTGAAGGGCATATTGAAGAAGGATCAGCCGAGTGGTTCTTGTGGGAGAACAACTCCATTTGGCTCACTAACTTCACACACCATCAGGCTTCCAAGCAGCTCTCAAGGAAACTCAGTTTTCACACTCTATGCTTAGTGCCCTTTGAGTGCATTATCTAGGAATGAACCTGGTAGAGCATCCCACACAAACGAATGCTCCACATGCGGGTTTCACATGCCACCAACTCCACATTCACAGGCAACTTCAGCGCCACAGCCGTTTTCAGATAGCCCTCAATGCAAAGGCTCTAGACGCAAATATTGGTGTGAGAGCTAATTCAATCAAGGAAACACTGCATGTTGGTGAAGGGCATATTGAAGAAGAATCAGCCGAGTGGTTCTTGTGGGAGAACAACTCCATTTGGCTCACTAACTTCACACACCATCAGGCTTCCAAGCAGCTCTCAAGGAAACTCAGTTTTCACACTCTATGCTTAGTGCCCTTTGAGTGCCTAGGACTGAAACGAAGCTGGGAGAGCATCCCACATAAACGAATGCTCCACATGCGGGTTTCACATGCCACCAACTCCACATTCACAGGCAACTTCAGCGCCACAGCCGTTTTCAGATAGCCCTCAATGCAAAGGCTCTAGACGCAAATATTGGTGTGAGAGCTAATTCAATCAAGGAAACACTGCATGTTCTTGAAGGGCATATTGAAGAAGGATCAGCCGAGTGGTTCTTGTGGGAGAACAACTCCATTTGGCTCACTAACTTCACACACCATCAGGCTTCCAAGCAGCTCTCAAGGAAACTCAGTTTTCACACTCTATGCTTAGTGCCCTTTGAGTGCATTATCTAGGAATGAACCTGGTAGAGCATCCCACACAAACGAATGCTCCACATGCGGGTTTCATATTCCACCAACTCCACATTCACAGGCAACTTCAGCGCCACAGCCGTTTTCAGATAGCCCTCAATGCAAAGGCTCTAGACGCAAATATTGGTGTGAGAGCTAATTCAATCAAGGAAACACTGCATGTTCTTGAAGGGCATATTGAAGAAGGATCAGCCGAGTGGTTCTTGTGGCAGAACAACTCCATTTGGCTCACTAACTTCACACACCATCAGGCTTCCAAGCAGCTCTCAAGGAAACTCAGTTTTCACACTCTATGCTTAGTGCTTTTTGAGTGCCTAGGACTGAAATGAAGCTTGGAGAGCATCCCACATAAACGAATGCTCCACATGCGGGTTTCACATGCCACCAACTCCACATTCACAGGCAACTTCAGCGCCACAGCCGTTTTCAGATAGCCCTCAATGCAAAGGCTCTAGACGCAAATATTGGTGTGAGAGCTAATTCAATCAAGGAAACAATGCATGTTCTTGAAGGGCATATTGAAGAAGGATCAGCCGAGTGGTTCTTGTGGGAGAACAACTCCATTTGGCTCACTAACTTCACACACCATCAGGCTTCCAAGCAGCTCTCAAGGAAACTCAGTTTTCACACTCTATGCTTAGTGCCCTTTGAGTGCATTATCTAGGAATGAACCTGGTAGAGCATCCCACACAAACGAATGCTCCACATGCGGGTTTCATATTCCACCAACTCCACATTCACAGGCAACTTCAGCGCCACAGCCGTTTTCAGATAGCCCTCAATGCAAAGGCTCTAGACGCAAATATTGGTGTGAGAGCTAATTCAATCAAGGAAACACTGCATGTTCTTGAAGGGCATATTGAAGAAGGATCAGCCGAGTGGTTCTTGTGGCAGAACAACTCCATTTGGCTCACTAACTTCACACACCATCAGGCTTCCAAGCAGCTCTCAAGGAAACTCAGTTTTCACACTCTATGCTTAGTGCTTTTTGAGTGCCTAGGACTGAAATGAAGCTTGGAGAGCATCCCACATAAACGAATGCTCCACATGCGGGTTTCACATGCCACCAACTCCACATTCACAGGCAACTTCAGCGCCACAGCCGTTTTCAGATAGCCCTCAATGCAAAGGCTCTAGACGCAAATATTGGTGTGAGAGCTAATTCAATCAAGGAAACAATGCATGTTGGTGAAGGGCATATTGAAGAAGGATCAGCCGAGTGGTTCTTGTGGGAGAACAACTCCATTTGGCTCACTAACTTCACACACCATCAGGCTTCCAAGCAGCTCTCAAGGAAACTCAGTTTTCACACTCTATGCTTAGTGCCCTTTGAGTGCATTATCTAGGAATGAACCTGGTAGAGCATCCCACACAAACGAATGCTCCACATGCGGGTTTCACATGCCACCAACTCCACATTCACAGGCAACTTCAGCGCCACAGCCGTTTTCAGATAGCCCTCAATGCAAAGGCTCTAGACGCAAATATTGGTGTGAGAGCTAATTCAATCAAGGAAACACTGCATGTTGGTGAAGGGCATATTGAAGAAGAATCAGCCGAGTGGTTCTTGTGGGAGAACAACTCCATTTGGCTCACTAACTTCACACACCATCAGGCTTCCAAGCAGCTCTCAAGGAAACTCAGTTTTCACACTCTATGCTTAGTGCCCTTTGAGTGCCTAGGACTGAAACGAAGCTGGGAGAGCATCCCACATAAACGAATGCTCCACATGCGGGTTTCACATGCCACCAACTCCACATTCACAGGCAACTTCAGCGCCACAGCCGTTTTCAGATAGCCCTCAATGCAAAGGCTCTAGACGCAAATATTGGTGTGAGAGCTAATTCAATCAAGGAAACACTGCATGTTCTTGAAGGGCATATTGAAGAAGGATCAGCCGAGTGGTTCTTGTGGGAGAACAACTCCATTTGGCTCACTAACTTCACACACCATCAGGCTTCCAAGCAGCTCTCAAGGAAACTCAGTTTTCACACTCTATGCTTAGTGCCCTTTGAGTGCATTATCTAGGAATGAACCTGGTAGAGCATCCCACACAAACGAATGCTCCACATGCGGGTTTCATATTCCACCAACTCCACATTCACAGGCAACTTCAGCGCCACAGCCGTTTTCAGATAGCCCTCAATGCAAAGGCTCTAGACGCAAATATTGGTGTGAGAGCTAATTCAATCAAGGAAACACTGCATGTTCTTGAAGGGCATATTGAAGAAGGATCAGCCGAGTGGTTCTTGTGGCAGAACAACTCCATTTGGCTCACTAACTTCACACACCATCAGGCTTCCAAGCAGCTCTCAAGGAAACTCAGTTTTCACACTCTATGCTTAGTGCTTTTTGAGTGCCTAGGACTGAAATGAAGCTTGGAGAGCATCCCACATAAACGAATGCTCCACATGCGGGTTTCACATGCCACCAACTCCACATTCACAGGCAACTTCAGCGCCACAGCCGTTTTCAGATAGCCCTCAATGCAAAGGCTCTAGACGCAAATATTGGTGTGAGAGCTAATTCAATCAAGGAAACACTGCATGTTGGTGAAGGGCATATTGAAGAAGGATCAGCCGAGTGGTTCTTGTGGGAGAACAACTCCATTTGGCTCACTAACTTCACACACCATCAGGCTTCCAAGCAGCTCTCAAGGAAACTCAGTTTTCACACTCTATGCTTAGTGCCCTTTGAGTGCATTATCTAGGAATGAACCTGGTAGAGCATCCCACACAAACGAATGCTCCACATGCGGGTTTCACATGCCACCAACTCCACATTCACAGGCAACTTCAGCGCCACAGCCGTTTTCAGATAGCCCTCAATGCAAAGGCTCTAGACGCAAATATTGGTGTGAGAGCTAATTCAATCAAGGAAACACTGCATGTTGGTGAAGGGCATATTGAAGAAGAATCAGCCGAGTGGTTCTTGTGGGAGAACAACTCCATTTGGCTCACTAACTTCACACACCATCAGGCTTCCAAGCAGCTCTCAAGGAAACTCAGTTTTCACACTCTATGCTTAGTGCCCTTTGAGTGCCTAGGACTGAAACGAAGCTGGGAGAGCATCCCACATAAACGAATGCTCCACATGCGGGTTTCACATGCCACCAACTCCACATTCACAGGCAACTTCAGCGCCACAGCCGTTTTCAGATAGCCCTCAATGCAAAGGCTCTAGACGCAAATATTGGTGTGAGAGCTAATTCAATCAAGGAAACACTGCATGTTCTTGAAGGGCATATTGAAGAAGGATCAGCCGAGTGGTTCTTGTGGGAGAACAACTCCATTTGGCTCACTAACTTCACACACCATCAGGCTTCCAAGCAGCTCTCAAGGAAACTCAGTTTTCACACTCTATGCTTATTGCCCTTTGAGTGCCTAGGACTGAAATGAAGCTTGGAGAGCATCCCACATAAACGAATGCTCCACATGCGGGTTTCACATGCCACCAACTCCACATTCACAGGCAACTTCAGCGCCACAGCCGTTTTCAGATAGCCCTCAATGCAAAGGCTCTAGACGCAAATATTGGTGTGAGAGCTAATTCAATCAAGGAAACACTGCATGTTGGTGAAGGGCATATTGAAGAAGGATCAGCCGAGTGGTTCTTGTGGGAGAACAACTCCATTTGGCTCACTAACTTCACACACCATCAGGCTTCCAAGCAGCTCTCAAGGAAACTCAGTTTTCACACTCTATGCTTAGTGCCCTTTGAGTGCATTATCTAGGAATGAACCTGATAGAGCATCCCACACAAACGAATGCTCCACATGCGGGTTTCACATGCCACCAACTCCACATTCACAGGCAACTTCAGCGCCACAGCCGTTTTCAGATAGCCCTCAATGCAAAGGCTCTAGACGCAAATATTGGTGTGAGAGCTAATTCAATCAAGGAAACACTGCATGTTGGTGAAGGGCATATTGAAGAAGGATCAGCCGAGTGGTTCTTGTGGGAGAACAACTCCATTTGGCTCACTAACTTCACACACCATCAGGCTTCCAAGCAGCTCTCAAGGAAACTCAGTTTTCACACTCTATGCTTAGTGCCCTTTGAGTGCATTATCTAGGAATGAACCTGGTAGAGCATCCCACACAAACGAATGCTCCACATGCGGGTTTCACATGCCACCAACTCCACATTCACAGGCAACTTCAGCGCCACAACTGTTTTCAGATAGCCCTCAATGCAAAGGATCTAGACGCAAATATTGGTGTGAGAGCTAATTCAATCAAGGAAACACTGCATGTTGGTGAAGGGCATATTGAAGAAGGATCAGCCAAGTGGTTCTTGTGGGAGAACAACTCCATTTGGCTCACTAACTTCACACACCATCATGTTTCCAAGCAGCTCTCAAGGAAACTCAGTTTTCACACTCTATGCTTAGTGCTCTTTGTGTGCCTAGGACTGAAATGAAGTTTGGTCAGCATCCCACACGTACAAATGCTCCACATGCGGGTTTCACATGCCACCAACTCCACATTCACAGGCAACTTCAGCGCCACAGCCGTTTTCAGATAGCCCTCAATGCAAAGGCTCTAGACGCAAATATTGGTGTGAGAGCTAATTCAATCAAGGAAACACTGCATGTTGGTGAAGGGCATATTGAAGAAGAATCAGCCGAGTGGTTCTTGTGGGAGAACAACTCCATTTGGCTCACTAACTTCACACACCATCAGGCTTCCAAGCAGCTCTCAAGGAAACTCAGTTTTCACACTCTATGCTTAGTGCCCTTTGAGTGCATTATCTAGGAATGAACCTGGTAGAGCATCCCACACAAACGAATGCTCCACATGCGGGTTTCACATGCCACCAACTCCACATTCACAGGCAACTTCAGCGCCACAGCCGTTTTCAGATAGCCCTCAATGCAAAGGCTCTAGACGCAAATATTGGTGTGAGAGCTAATTCAATCAAGGAAACAATGCATGTTGGTGAAGGGCATATTGAAGAAGGATCAGCCGAGTGGTTCTTGTGGGAGAACAACTCCATTTGGCTCACTAACTTCACACACCATCAGGCTTCCAAGCAGCTCTCAAGGAAACTCAGTTTTCACACTCTATGCTTAGTGCCCTTTGAGTGCATTATCTAGGAATGAAGCTGGGAGAGCATCCCACACAAACGAATGCTCCACATGCGGGTTTCACATGCCACCAACTCCACATTCACAGGCAACTTCAGCGCCACAGCCGTTTTCAGATAGCCCTCAATGCAAAGGCTCTAGACGCAAATATTGGTGTGAGAGCTAATTCAATCAAGGAAACACTGCATGTTGGTGAAGGGCATATTGAAGAAGGATCAGCCGAGTGGTTCTTGTGGGAGAACAACTCCATTTGGCTCACTAACTTCACACACCATCAGGCTTCCAAGCAGCTCTCAAGGAAACTCAGTTTTCACACTCTATGCTTAGTGCCCTTTGAGTGACTAGGACTGAAACGAAGCTGGGAGAGCATCCCACATAAACGAATGCTCCACATGCGGGTTTCACATGCCACCAACTCCACATTCACAGGCAACTTCAGCGCCACAGCCGTTTTCAGATAGCCCTCAATGCAAAGGCTCTAGACGCAAATATTGGTGTGAGAGCTAATTCAATCAAGGAAACACTGCATGTTGGTGAAGGTCATATTGAAGAAGGATCAGACGAGTGGTTCTTGTGGGAGAACAACTCCATTTGGCTCACTAACTTCACACACCATCAGGCTTCCAAGCAGCTCTCAAGGAAACTCAGTTTTCACACTCTATGCTTAGTGCCCTTTGAGTGCATTATCTAGGAATGAACCTGGTAGAGCATCCCACACAAACGAATGGTCCACATGCGGGTTTCACATACCACCAACTCCACATTCACAGGCAACTTCAGCGCCACAGCCGTTTTCAGATAGCCCTCAATGCAAAGGCTCTAGATGCAAATATTGGTGTGAGAGCTAATTCAATCAAGGAAACACTGCATGTTGGTGAAGGGCATATTGAAGAAGGATCAGCCGAGTGGTTCTTGTGGGAGAACAACTCCATTTGGCTCACTAACTTCACACACCATCATGTTTCCAAGCAGCTCTCAAGGAAACTCAGTTTTCACACTCTATGCTTAGTGCTCTTTGTGTGCCTAGGACTGAAATGAAGCTTGGTCAGCCACACAAACGAATGCTCCACATGCGGGTTTCACATGCCACCAACTCCACATTCACAGGCAACTTCAGCGCCACAGTCTTTTTCAGATAGCCCTCAATGCAAAGGCTCTAGACGCAAATATTGGTGTGAGAGCTAATTCAATCAAGGAAACACTGCATGTTGGTGAAGGGCATATTGAAGAAGAATCAGCCGAGTGGTTCTTGTGGGAGAACAACTCCATTTGGCTCACTAACTTCACACACCATCAGGCTTCCAAGCAGCTCTCAAGGAAACTCAGTTTTCACACTCTATGCTTAGTGCCCTTTGAGTGCATTATCTAGGAATGAAGCTGGGAGAGCATCCCACACAAACGAATGCTCCACATGCGGGTTTCACATGCCACCAACTCCACATTCACAAGCAACTTCAGCGCCACAGCCGTTTTCAGATAGCCCTCAATGCAAAGGCTCTAGACGCAAATATTGGTGTGAGAGCTAATTCAATCAAGGAAACACTGCATGTTGGTGAATGGCATATTGAAGAAGGATCAGCCGAGTGGTTCTTGTGGGAGAACAACTCCATTTGGCTCACTAACTTCACACACCATCAGGCTTCCAAGCAGCTCTCAAGGAAACTCAGTTTTCACACTCTATGCTTAGTGCCCTTTGAGTGCCTAATACTGAAATGAAGCTTGGAGAGCATCCCACATAAACGAATGCTCCACATGCGGGTTTCACATGCCACCAACTCCACATTCACAGGCAACTTCAGCGCCACAGCCGTTTTCAGATAGCCCTCAATGCAAAGGCTCTAGACGCAAATATTGGTGTGAGAGCTAATTCAATCAAGGACACTGCATGTTGGTGAAGGGCATATTGAAGAAGAATCAGCCGAGTGGTTCTTGTGGGAGAACAACTCCATTTGGCTCACTAACTTCACACACCATCAGGCTTCCAAGCAGCTCTCAAGGAAACTCAGTTTTCACACTCTATGCTTAGTGCCCTTTGAGTGCATTATCTAGGAATGAACATGATAGAGCATCCCACACGTACGAATTCTCCACTTGCGGGTTTCACATGCCACCAACTCCACATTCACAGTCAACTTCAGCACCACAGCCGTTTTCAGATAGCCCTCAATGCAAAGGCTCTAGACGCAAATATTGGTGTGAGAGCTAATTCAATCAAGGAAACACTGCATGTTGGTGAAGGTCATATTGAAGAAGGATCAGACGAGTGGTTCTTGTGGGAGAACAACTCCATTTGGCTCACTAACTTCACACACCATCAGGCTTCCAAGCAGCTCTCAAGGAAACTCAGTTTTCACACTCTATGCTTAGTGCCCTTTGAGTGCATTATCTAGGAATGAACCTGGTAGAGCATCCCACACAAACGAATGGTCCACATGCGGGTTTCACATACCACCAACTCCACATTCACAGGCAACTTCAGCGCCACAGCCGTTTTCAGATAGCCCTCAATGCAAAGGCTCTAGATGCAAATATTGGTGTGAGAGCTAATTCAATCAAGGAAACACTGCATGTTGGTGAAGGGCATATTGAAGAAGGATCAGCCGAGTGGTTCTTGTGGGAGAACAACTCCATTTGGCTCACTAACTTCACACACCATCATGTTTCCAAGCAGCTCTCAAGGAAACTCAGTTTTCACACTCTATGCTTAGTGCTCTTTGTGTGCCTAGGACTGAAATGAAGCTTGGTCAGCCACACAAACGAATGCTCCACATGCGGGTTTCACATGCCACCAACTCCACATTCACAGTCAACTTCAGCACCACAGCCGTTTTCAGATAGCCCTCAATGCAAAGGCTCTAGACGCAAATATTGGTGTGAGAGCTAATTCAATCAAGGAAACAATGCATGTTGGTGAAGGGCATATTGAAGAAGGATCAGCCGAGTGGTTCTTGTGGGAGAACAACTCCATTTGGCTCACTAACTTCACACACCATCAGGCTTCCAAGCAGCTCTCAAGGAAACTCAGTTTTCACACTCTATGCTTAGTGCCCTTTGAGTGCATTATCTAGGAATGAACCTGGTAGAGCATCCCACACAAACGAATGCTCCACATGCGGGTTTCACATGCCACCAACTCCACATTCACAGGCAACTTCAGCGCCACAGCCGTTTTCAGATAGCCCTCAATGCAAAGGCTCTAGACGCAAATATTGGTGTGAGAGCTAATTCAATCAAGGAAACACTGCATGTTGGTGAAGGGCATATTGAAGAAGAATCAGCCGAGTGGTTCTTGTGGGAGAACAACTCCATTTGGCTCACTAACTTCACACACCATCAGGCTTCCAAGCAGCTCTCAAGGAAACTCAGTTTTCACACTCTATGCTTAGTGCCCTTTGAGTGCCTAGGACTGAAACGAAGCTGGGAGAGCATCCCACATAAACGAATGCTCCACATGCGGGTTTCACATGCCACCAACTCCACATTCACAGGCAACTTCAGCGCCACAGCCGTTTTCAGATAGCCCTCAATGCAAAGGCTCTAGACGCAAATATTGGTGTGAGAGCTAATTCAATCAAGGAAACACTGCATGTTCTTGAAGGGCATATTGAAGAAGGATCAGCCGAGTGGTTCTTGTGGGAGAACAACTCCATTTGGCTCACTAACTTCACACACCATCAGGCTTCCAAGCAGCTCTCAAGGAAACTCAGTTTTCACACTCTATGCTTATTGCCCTTTGAGTGCCTAGGACTGAAATGAAGCTTGGAGAGCATCCCACATAAACGAATGCTCCACATGCGGGTTTCACATGCCACCAACTCCACATTCACAGGCAACTTCAGCGCCACAGCCGTTTTCAGATAGCCCTCAATGCAAAGGCTCTAGACGCAAATATTGGTGTGAGAGCTAATTCAATCAAGGAAACACTGCATGTTGGTGAAGGGCATATTGAAGAAGGATCAGCCGAGTGGTTCTTGTGGGAGAACAACTCCATTTGGCTCACTAACTTCACACACCATCAGGCTTCCAAGCAGCTCTCAAGGAAACTCAGTTTTCACACTCTATGCTTAGTGCCCTTTGAGTGCATTATCTAGGAATGAACCTGATAGAGCATCCCACACAAACGAATGCTCCACATGCGGGTTTCACATGCCACCAACTCCACATTCACAGGCAACTTCAGCGCCACAGCCGTTTTCAGATAGCCCTCAATGCAAAGGCTCTAGACGCAAATATTGGTGTGAGACCTAATTCAATCAAGGAAACACTGCATGTTGGTGAAGGGCATATTGAAGAAGAATCAGCCGAGTGGTTCTTGTGGGAGAACAACTCCATTTGGCTCACTAACTTCACACACCATCAGGCTTCCAAGCAGCTCTCAAGGAAACTCAGTTTTCACACTCTATGCTTAGTGCCCTTTGAGTGCCTAGGACTGAAACGAAGCTGGGAGAGCATCCCACATAAACGAATGCTCCACATGCGGGTTTCACATGCCACCAACTCCACATTCACAGGCAACTTCAGCGACACAGCCGTTTTCAGATAGCCCTCAATGCAAAGGCTCTAGACGCAAATATTGGTGTGAGAGCTAATTCAATCAAGGAAACACTGCATGTTGGTGAAGGGCATATTGAAGAAGGATCAGCCGAGTGGTTCTTGTGGGAGAACAACTCCATTTGGCTCACTAACTTCACACACCATCAGGCTTCCAAGCAGCTCTCAAGGAAACTCAGTTTTCACACTCTATGCTTAGTGCCTTTTGAGTGCCTAGGACTGAATGAAGCTTGGAGAGCATCCCACATAAACGAATGCTCCACATGCGGGTTTCACATGCCACCAACTCCACATTCACAGGCAACTTCAGCGCCACAGCCGTTTTCAGATAGCCCTCAATGCAAAGGCTCTAGACGCAAATATTGGTGTGAGAGCTAATTCAATCAAGGAAACACTGCATGTTGGTGAAGGGCATATTGAAGAAGGATCAGCCGAGTGGTTCTTGTGGGAGAACAACTCCATTTGGCTCACTAACTTCACACACCATCAGGCTTCCAAGCAGCTCTCAAGGAAACTCAGTTTTCACACTCTATGCTTAGTGCCCTTTGAGTGCATTATCTAGGAATGAACCTGGTAGAGCATCCCACACAAACGAATGCTCCACATGCGGGTTTCACATGCCACCAACTCCACATTCACAGGCAACTTCAGCGCCACAGCCATTTTCAGATAGCCCTCAATGCAAAGGATCTAGACGCAAATATTGGTGTGAGAGCTAATTCAATCAAGGAAACACTGCATGTTGGTGAAGGGCATATTGAAGAAGGATCAGCCAAGTGGTTCTTGTGGGAGAACAACTCCATTTGGCTCACTAACTTCACACACCATCATGTTTCCAAGCAGCTCTCAAGGAAACTCAGTTTTCACACTCTATGCTTAGTGCTCTTTGTGTGCCTAGGACTGAAATGAAGTTTGGTCAGCATCCCACACGTACAAATGCTCCACATGCGGGTTTCACATGCCACCAACTCCACATTCACAGGCAACTTCAGCGCCACAGCCGTTTTCAGATAGCCCTCAATGCAAAGGCTCTAGACGCAAATATTGGTGTGAGAGCTAATTCAATCAAGGAAACACTGCATGTTGGTGAAGGGCATATTGAAGAAGAATCAGCCGAGTGGTTCTTGTGGGAGAACAACTCCATTTGGCTCACTAACTTCACACACCATCAGGCTTCCAAGCAGCTCTCAAGGAAACTCAGTTTTCACACTCTATGCTTAGTGCCCTTTGAGTGCATTATCTAGGAATGAACCTGGTAGAGCATCCCACACAAACGAATGCTCCACATGCGGGTTTCACATGCCACCAACTCCACATTCACAGGCAACTTCAGCGCCACAGCCGTTTTCAGATAGCCCTCAATGCAAAGGCTCTAGACGCAAATATTGGTGTGAGAGCTAATTCAATCAAGGAAACAATGCATGTTGGTGAAGGGCATATTGAAGAAGGATCAGCCGAGTGGTTCTTGTGGGAGAACAACTCCATTTGGCTCACTAACTTCACACACCATCAGGCTTCCAAGCAGCTCTCAAGGAAACTCAGTTTTCACACTCTATGCTTAGTGCCCTTTGAGTGCATTATCTAGGAATGAAGCTGGGAGAGCATCCCACACAAACGAATGCTCCACATGCGGGTTTCACATGCCACCAACTCCACATTCACAGGCAACTTCAGCGCCACAGCCGTTTTCAGATAGCCCTCAATGCAAAGGCTCTAGACGCAAATATTGGTGTGAGAGCTAATTCAATCAAGGAAACACTGCATGTTGGTGAAGGGCATATTGAAGAAGGATCAGCCGAGTGGTTCTTGTGGGAGAACAACTCCATTTGGCTCACTAACTTCACACACCATCAGGCTTCCAAGCAGCTCTCAAGGAAACTCAGTTTTCACACTCTATGCTTAGTGCCCTTTGAGTGACTAGGACTGAAACGAAGCTGGGAGAGCATCCCACATAAACGAATGCTCCACATGCGGGTTTCACATGCCACCAACTCCACATTCACAGTCAACTTCAGCACCACAGCCGTTTTCAGATAGCCCTCAATGCAAAGGCTCTAGACGCAAATATTGGTGTGAGAGCTAATTCAATCAAGGAAACACTGCATGTTGGTGAAGGTCATATTGAAGAAGGATCAGCCGAGTGGTTCTTGTGGGAGAACAACTCCATTTGGCTCACTAACTTCACACACCATCAGGCTTCCAAGCAGCTCTCAAGGAAACTCAGTTTTCACACTCTATGCTTAGTGCTCTTTGTGTGCCTCGGACTGAAATGAAGCTTGGTCAGCATCCCACACAAACGAATGCTCCACATGCGGGTTTCACATGCCACCAACTCCACATTCACAGGCAACTTCAGCGCCACAGCCGTTTTCAGATAGCCCTCAATGCAAAGGCTCTAGATGCAAATATTGGTGTGAGAGCTAATTCAATCAAGGAAACACTGCATGTTGGTGAAGGGCATATTGAAGAAGGATCAGCCGAGTGGTTCTTGTGGGAGAACAACTCCATTTGGCTCACTAACTTCACACACCATCATGTTTCCAAGCAGCTATCAAGGAAACTCAGTTTTCACACTCTATGCTTAGTGCTCTTTGTGTGCCTAGGACTGAAATGAAGCTTGGTCAGCCACACAAACGAATGCTCCACATGCGGGTTTCACATGCCACCAACTCCACATTCACAGGCAACTTCAGCGCCACAGTCTTTTTCAGATAGCCCTCAATGCAAAGGCTCTAGACGCAAATATTGGTGTGAGAGCTAATTCAATCAAGGAAACACTGCATGTTGGTGAAGGGCATATTGAAGAAGAATCAGCCGAGTGGTTCTTGTGGGAGAACAACTCCATTTGGCTCACTAACTTCACACACCATCAGGCTTCCAAGCAGCTCTCAAGGAAACTCAGTTTTCACACTCTATGCTTAGTGCCCTTTGAGTGCATTATCTAGGAATGAAGCTGGGAGAGCATCCCACACAAACGAATGCTCCACATGCGGGTTTCACATGCCACCAACTCCACATTCACAGGCAACTTCAGCGCCACAGCCGTTTTCAGATAGCCCTCAATGCAAAGGCTCTAGACGCAAATATTGGTGTGAGAGCTAATTCAATCAAGGAAACACTGCATGTTGGTGAAGGGCATATTGAAGAAGGATCAGCCGAGTGGTTCTTGTGGGAGAACAACTCCATTTGGCTCACTAACTTCACACACCATCAGGCTTCCAAGCAGCTCTCAAGGAAACTCAGTTTTCACACTCTATGCTTAGTGCCCTTTGAGTGCATTATCTAGGAATGAACCTGGTAGAGCATCCCACACAAACGAATGCTCCACATGCGGGTTTCACATGCCACCAACTCCACATTCACAAGCAACTTCAGCGCCACAGCCGTTTTCAGATAGCCCTCAATGCAAAGGCTCTAGACGCAAATATTGGTGTGAGAGCTAATTCAATCAAGGAAACACTGCATGTTGGTGAATGGCATATTGAAGAAGGATCAGCCGAGTGGTTCTTGTGGGAGAACAACTCCATTTGGCTCACTAACTTCACACACCATCAGGCTTCCAAGCAGCTCTCAAGGAAACTCAGTTTTCACACTCTATGCTTAGTGCCCTTTGAGTGCCTAATACTGAAATGAAGCTTGGAGAGCATCCCACATAAACGAATGCTCCACATGCGGGTTTCACATGCCACCAACTCCACATTCACAGGCAACTTCAGCGCCACAGCCGTTTTCAGATAGCCCTCAATGCAAAGGCTCTAGACGCAAATATTGGTGTGAGAGCTAATTCAATCAAGGACACTGCATGTTGGTGAAGGGCATATTGAAGAAGAATCAGCCGAGTGGTTCTTGTGGGAGAACAACTCCATTTGGCTCACTAACTTCACACACCATCAGGCTTCCAAGCAGCTCTCAAGGAAACTCAGTTTTCACACTCTATGCTTAGTGCCCTTTGAGTGCATTATCTAGGAATGAACATGATAGAGCATCCCACACGTACGAATTCTCCACTTGCGGGTTTCACATGCCACCAACTCCACATTCACAGTCAACTTCAGCACCACAGCCGTTTTCAGATAGCCCTCAATGCAAAGGCTCTAGACGCAAATATTGGTGTGAGAGCTAATTCAATCAAGGAAACACTGCATGTTGGTGAAGGTCATATTGAAGAAGGATCAGACGAGTGGTTCTTGTGGGAGAACAACTCCATTTGGCTCACTAACTTCACACACCATCAGGCTTCCAAGCAGCTCTCAAGGAAACTCAGTTTTCACACTCTATGCTTAGTGCCCTTTGAGTGCATTATCTAGGAATGAACCTGGTAGAGCATCCCACACAAACGAATGGTCCACATGCGGGTTTCACATACCACCAACTCCACATTCACAGGCAACTTCAGCGCCACAGCCGTTTTCAGATAGCCCTCAATGCAAAGGCTCTAGATGCAAATATTGGTGTGAGAGCTAATTCAATCAAGGAAACACTGCATGTTGGTGAAGGGCATATTGAAGAAGGATCAGCCGAGTGGTTCTTGTGGGAGAACAACTCCATTTGGCTCACTAACTTCACACACCATCATGTTTCCAAGCAGCTCTCAAGGAAACTCAGTTTTCACACTCTATGCTTAGTGCTCTTTGTGTGCCTAGGACTGAAATGAAGCTTGGTCAGCCACACAAACGAATGCTCCACATGCGGGTTTCACATGCCACCAACTCCACATTCACAGGCAACTTCAGCGCCACAGTCTTTTTCAGATAGCCCTCAATGCAAAGGCTCTAGACGCAAATATTGGTGTGAGAGCTAATTCAATCAAGGAAACACTGCATGTTGGTGAAGGGCATATTGAAGAAGAATCAGCCGAGTGGTTCTTGTGGGAGAACAACTCCATTTGGCTCACTAACTTCACACACCATCAGGCTTCCAAGCAGCTCTCAAGGAAACTCAGTTTTCACACTCTATGCTTAGTGCCCTTTGAGTGCATTATCTAGGAATGAAGCTGGGAGAGCATCCCACACAAACGAATGCTCCACATGCGGGTTTCACATGCCACCAACTCCACATTCACAGGCAACTTCAGCGCCACAGCCGTTTTCAGATAGCCCTCAATGCAAAGGCTCTAGACGCAAATATTGGTGTGAGAGCTAATTCAATCAAGGAAACACTGCATGTTGGTGAAGGGCATATTGAAGAAGGATCAGCCGAGTGGTTCTTGTGGGAGAACAACTCCATTTGGCTCACTAACTTCACACACCATCAGGCTTCCAAGCAGCTCTCAAGGAAACTCAGTTTTCACACTCTATGCTTAGTGCCCTTTGAGTGCATTATCTAGGAATGAACCTGGTAGAGCATCCCACACAAACGAATGCTCCACATGCGGGTTTCACATGCCACCAACTCCACATTCACAAGCAACTTCAGCGCCACAGCCGTTTTCAGATAGCCCTCAATGCAAAGGCTCTAGACGCAAATATTGGTGTGAGAGCTAATTCAATCAAGGAAACACTGCATGTTGGTGAATGGCATATTGAAGAAGGATCAGCCGAGTGGTTCTTGTGGGAGAACAACTCCATTTGGCTCACTAACTTCACACACCATCAGGCTTCCAAGCAGCTCTCAAGGAAACTCAGTTTTCACACTCTATGCTTAGTGCCCTTTGAGTGCCTAATACTGAAATGAAGCTTGGAGAGCATCCCACATAAACGAATGCTCCACATGCGGGTTTCACATGCCACCAACTCCACATTCACAGGCAACTTCAGCGCCACAGCCGTTTTCAGATAGCCCTCAATGCAAAGGCTCTAGACGCAAATATTGGTGTGAGAGCTAATTCAATCAAGGACACTGCATGTTGGTGAAGGGCATATTGAAGAAGAATCAGCCGAGTGGTTCTTGTGGGAGAACAACTCCATTTGACTCACTAACTTCACACACCATCAGGCTTCCAAGCAGCTCTCAAGGAAACTCAGTTTTCACACTCTATGCTTATTGCCTTTTGAGTGCCTAGGACTGAAATGAAGCTTGGAGAGCATCCCACATAAACGAATGCTCCACATGCGGGTTTCACATGCCACCAACTCCACATTCACAGGCAACTTCAGCGCCACAGCCGTTTTCAGATAGCCCTCAATGCAAAGGCTCTAGACGCAAATATTGGTGTGAGAGCTAATTCAATCAAGGAAACACTGCATGTTGGTGAAGGGCATATTGAAGAAGGATCAGCCGAGTGGTTCTTGTGGGAGAACAACTCCATTTGGCTCACTAACTTCACACACCATCAGGCTTCCAAGCAGCTCTCAAGGAAACTCAGTTTTCACACTCTATGCTTAGTGCCCTTTGAGTGCCTAGGACTGAAATGAAGCTTGGAGAGCATCCCACATAAACGAATGCTCCACATGCGGGTTTCACATGCCACCAACTCCACATTCACAGGCAACTTCAGCGCCACAGCCGTTTTCAGATAGCCCTCAATGCAAAGGCTCTAGACGCAAATATTGGTGTGAGAGCTAATTCAATCAAGTAATCACTGCATGTTGGTGAAGGGCATATTGAAGAAGAATCAGCCGAGTGGTTCTTGTGGGAGAACAACTCCATTTGGCTCACTAACTTCACACACCATCAGGCTTCCAAGCAGCTCTCAAGGAAACTCAGTTTTGACACTCTATGCTTAGTGCCCTTTGAGTGCATTATCTAGGAATGAACATGATAGAGCATCCCACACGTACGAATTCTCCACTTGAGGGTTTCACATGCCACCAATTCCACATTCACAGGCAACTTCAGTGCCACAGCCGTTTTCAGATAGCCCTCAATGCAAAGGCTCTAGACGCAAATATTGGTGTGAGAGCTAATTCAATCAAGGAAACACTGCATGTTGGTGAAGGGCATATTGAAGAAGGATCAGCCGAGTGGTTCTTGTGGGAGAACAACTCCATTTGGCTCACTAACTTCACACACCATCAGGCTTCCAAGCAGCTCTCAAGGACACTCAGTTTTCACACTCTATGCTTAGTGCCCTTTGTATGGCTAGGACTGAAATGAAGCTTGGTCAGCATCCCACACAATCGAATGCTCCACATGCGGGTTTCACATGCCACCAACTCCACATTCACAGGCAACTTCAGCGCCACAGCCGTTTTCAGATAGCCCTCAATGCAAAGGCTCTAGACGCAAATATTGGTGTGAGAGCTAATTCAATCAAGGAAACACTGCATGTTGGTGAAGGGCATATTGAAGAAGGATCAGCCGAGTGGTTCTTGTGGGAGAACAACTCCATTTGGCTCACTAACTTCACACACCATCAGGCTTCCAAGCAGCTCTCAAGGAAACTCAGTTTTCACACTCTATGCTTAGTGCCCTTTGTATGGCTAGGACTGAAATGAACCTGGTAGAGCATCCCACACGTACGAATGTTCCACATGCGGGTTTCACATGCCACCAACTCCACATTCACAGGCAACTTCAGCGCCACAGCCGTTTTCAGATAGCCCTCAATGCAAAGGCTCTAAATGCAAATATTGGTGTGAGAGCTAATTCAATCAAGGAAACACTGCATGTTGGTTAAGGGCATATTGAAGAAGGATCAGCCGAGTGGTTCTTGTGGGAGAACAACTCCATTTGGCTCACTAACTTCACACACCATCAGGCTTCCAAGCAGCTCTCAAGGAAACTCAGTTTTCACACTCTATGCTTAGTGCCCTTTGAGTGCATTATCTAGGAATGAAGCTGGGAGAGCATCCCACACAAACGAATGCTCCACATGCGGGTTTCACATGCCACCAACTCCACATTCACAGGCAACTTCAGCGCCACAGCCGTTTTCAGATAGCCCTCAATGCAAAGGCTCTAGACGCAAATATTGGTGTGAGAGCTAATTCAATCAAGGAAACACTGCATGTTGGTGAAGGGCATATTGAAGAAGGATCAGCCGAGTGGTTCTTGTGGGAGAACAACTCCATTTGGCTCACTAACTTCACACACCATCAGGCTTCCAAGCAGCTCTCAAGGAAACTCAGTTTTCACACTCTATGCTTAGTGCCCTTTGAGTGCATTATCTAGGAATGAACCTGGTAGAGCATCCCACACAAACGAATGCTCCACATGCGGGTTTCACATGCCACCAACTCCACATTCACAAGCAACTTCAGCGCCACAGCCGTTTTCAGATAGCCCTCAATGCAAAGGCTCTAGACGCAAATATTGGTGTGAGAGCTAATTCAATCAAGGAAACACTGCATGTTGGTGAATGGCATATTGAAGAAGGATCAGCCGAGTGGTTCTTGTGGGAGAACAACTCCATTTGGCTCACTAACTTCACACACCATCAGGCTTCCAAGCAGCTCTCAAGGAAACTCAGTTTTCACACTCTATGCTTAGTGCCCTTTGAGTGCCTAATACTGAAATGAAGCTTGGAGAGCATCCCACATAAACGAATGCTCCACATGCGGGTTTCACATGCCACCAACTCCACATTCACAGGCAACTTCAGCGCCACAGCCGTTTTCAGATAGCCCTCAATGCAAAGGCTCTAGACGCAAATATTGGTGTGAGAGCTAATTCAATCAAGGAAACACTGCATGTTGGTGAAGGGCATATTGAAGAAGGATCAGCCGAGTGGTTCTTGTGGGAGAACAACTCCATTTGGCTCACTAACTTCACACACCATCAGGCTTCCAAGCAGCTCTCAAGGAAACTCAGTTTTCACACTCTATGCTTAGTGCTCTTTGAGTGCATTATCTAGGAATGAACCTGGTAGAGCATCCACACAAACGAATGCTCCACATGCGGGTTTCACATGCCACCAACTCCACATTCACAAGCAACTTCAGCGCCACAGCCGTTTTCAGATAGCCCTCAATGCAAAGGCTCTAGACGCAAATATTGGTGTGAGAGCTAATTCAATCAAGGAAACACTGCATGTTGGTGAATGGCATATTGAAGAAGGATCAGCCGAGTGGTTCTTGTGGGAGAACAACTCCATTTGGCTCACTAACTTCACACACCATCAGGCTTCCAAGCAGCTCTCAAGGAAACTCAGTTTTCACACTCTATGCTTAGTGCCCTTTGAGTGCCTAATACTGAAATGAAGCTTGGAGAGCATCCCACATAAACGAATGCTCCACATGCGGGTTTCACATGCCACCAACTCCACATTCACAGGCAACTTCAGCGCCACAGCCGTTTTCAGATAGCCCTCAATGCAAAGGCTCTAGACGCAAATATTGGTGTGAGAGCTAATTCAATCAAGGACACTGCATGTTGGTGAAGGGCATATTGAAGAAGAATCAGCCGAGTGGTTCTTGTGGAGAACAACTCCATTTGGCTCACTAACTTCACACACCATCAGGCTTCCAAGCAGCTCTCAAGGAAACTCAGTTTTCACACTCTATGCTTAGTGTTCTTTGTGTGCCTAGGACTGAAATGAAGCTTGGTGAGCATCCCACACAAACGAATGCTCCACATGCGGGTTTCACATGCCACCAACTCCACATTCACAGGCAACTTCAGCGCCACAGCCGTTTTCAGATAGCCCTCAATGCAAAGGCTCTAGACGCAAATATTGGTGTGAGAGCTAATTCAATCAAGGAAACACTGCATGTTGGTGAAGGGCATATTGAAGAAGAATCAGCCGAGTGGTTCTTGTGGGAGAACAACTCCATTTGGCTCACTAACTTCACACACCATCAGGCTTCCAAGCAGCTCTCAAGGAAACTCAGTTTTCACACTCTATTCTTAGTGCCTTTGTATGGCTAGGACTGAAATGAACCTGGTAGAGCATCCCACACAAACGAATGCTCCACATGCGGGTTTCACATGCCACCAACTCCACATTGACAGGCAACTTCAGCGCCACAGCTGTTTTCAGATAGCCCTCAATGCAAAGGCTCTAAATGCAAATATTGGTGTGAGAGCTAATTCAATCAAGGAAACACTGCATGTTGGTTAAGGGCATATTGAAGAAGGATCAGCCGAGTGGTTCTTGTGGGAGAACAACTCCATTTGACTCACTAACTTCACACACCATCAGGCTTCCAAGCAGCTCTCAAGGAAACTCAGTTTTCACACTCTATGCTTATTGCCTTTGAGTGCCTAGGACTGAAATGAAGCTTGGAGAGCATCCCACATAAACGAATGCTCCACATGCGGGTTTCACATGCCACCAACTCCACATTCACAGGCAACTTCAGCGCCACAGCCGTTTTCAGATAGCCCTCAATGCAAAGGCTCTAGACGCAAATATTGGTGTGAGAGCTAATTCAATCAAGGAAACACTGCATGTTGGTGAAGGGCATATTGAAGAAGGATCAGCCGAGTGGTTCTTGTGGGAGAACAACTCCATTTGGCTCACTAACTTCACACACCATCAGGCTTCCAAGCAGCTCTCAAGGAAACTCAGTTTTCACACTCTATGCTTAGTGCCCTTTGAGTGCCTAGGACTGAAATGAAGCTTGGAGAGCATCCCACATAAACGAATGCTCCACATGCGGGTTTCACATGCCACCAACTCCACATTCACAGGCAACTTCAGCGCCACAGCCGTTTTCAGATAGCCCTCAATGCAAAGGCTCTAGACGCAAATATTGGTGTGAGAGCTAATTCAATCAAGTAATCACTGCATGTTGGTGAAGGGCATATTGAAGAAGAATCAGCCGAGTGGTTCTTGTGGAGAACAACTCCATTTGGCTCACTAACTTCACACACCATCAGGCTTCCAAGCAGCTCTCAAGGAAACTCAGTTTTCACACTCTATGCTTAGTGCCCTTTGAGTGCATTATCTAGGAATGAACATGATAGAGCATCCCACACGTACGAATTCTCCACTTGCGGGTTTCACCATGCCACCAATTCCACATTCACAGGCAACTTCAGTGCCACAGCCGTTTTCAGATAGCCCTCAATGCAAAGGCTCTAGACGCAAATATTGGTGTGAGAGCTAATTCAATCAAGGAAACACTGCATGTTGGTGAAGGGCATATTGAAGAAGGATCAGCCGAGTGGTTCTTGTGGGAGAACAACTCCATTTGGCTCACTAACTTCACACACCATCAGGCTTCCAAGCAGCTCTCAAGGACACTCAGTTTTCACACTCTATGCTTAGTGCCCTTTGAGTGCCTAATACTGAAATGAAGCTTGGAGAGCATCCCACATAATCGAATGCTCCACATGCGGGTTTCACATGCCACCAACTCCACATTCACAGGCAACTTCAGCGCCACAGCCGTTTTCAGATAGCCCTCAATGCAAAGGCTCTAGACGCAAATATTGGTGTGAGAGCTAATTCAATCAAGGAAACACTGCATGTTGGTGAAGGGCATATTGAAGAAGGATCAGCCGAGTGGTTTTTTGTGGGAGAACAACTCCATTTGGATCACTAACTTCACACACCATCAGGCTTTCAAGCAGCTCTCAAGGAAACTCAGTTTTCACACTCTATGCTTAGTGCCCTTTGAGTGCATTATCTAGGAATGAACCTGGTAGAGCATCCCACACAAACGAATGCTCCACTTGCGGGTTTCACATGCCACCAACTCCACATTCACAGGCAACTTCAGTGCCACAGCCGTTTTCAGATAGCCCTCAATGCAAAGGCTCTAGACGCAAATATTGGTGTGAGAGCTAATTCAATCAAGTAATCACTGCATGTTGGTGAAGGGCATATTGAAGAAGAATCAGCCGAGTGGTTCTTGTGGGAGAACAACTCCATTTGGCTCGCTAACTTCACACACCATCAGGCTTCCAAGCAGCTCTCAAGGAAACTCAGTTTTGACACTGTATGCTTTTTGCCCTTTGAGTGCATTTTCTAGGAATGAACATGATAGAGCATCCCGCACGTACGAATGCTCCACTTGCGGGTTTCACATGCCACCAATTCCACATTCACAGGCAACTTCAGCGCCACAGTCGTTTTCAGATAGCCCTCAATGCAAAGGCTCTAGACGCAAATATTGGTGTGAGAGCTAATTCAATCAAGGAAACACTGCATGTTGGTGAAGGGCATATTGAAGAAGGATCAGCCGAGTGGTTCTTGTGGGAGAACAACTCCATTTGGCTCACTAACTTCACACACCATCAGGCTTCCAAGCAGCTCTCAAGGAAACTCAGTTTTCACACTCTATGCTTAGTGCCCTTTGAGTGCCTATGACTGAAATGAAGCTTGGAGAGCATCCCACACAAACGAATGCTCCACATGCGGGTTTCACATGCCACCAACTCCACATTCACAGGCAACTTCAGCGCCACAGCCGTTTTCAGATAGCCCTCAAAGCAAAGGCTCTAGACGCAAATATTGGTGTGAGAGCTAATTCAATCAAGGAAACACTGCATGTTGGTGAAGGGCATATTGAAGAAGGATCAGCCGAGTGGTTCTTGTGGGAGAACAACTCCATTTGGCTCACTAACTCACACACCATCAGGCTTCCAAGCAGCTCTCAAGGAAACTCAGTTTTCACACTCTATGCTTAGTGCCCTTTGAGTGCCTAATACTGAAATGAAGCTTGGAGAGCATCCCACATAAACGAATGCTCCACATGCGGGTTTCACATGCCACCAACTCCACATTCTCAGGCAACTTCAGTGCCACAGCCGTTTTCAGATAGCCCTCAATGCAAAGGCTCTAGACGCAAATATTGGTGTGAGAGCTAATTCAATCAAGGAAACACTGCATGTTGGTGAAGGGCATATTGAAGAAGAATCAGCCGAGTGGTTCTTGTGGGAGAACAACTCCATTTGGCTCACTAACTTCACACACCATCAGGCTTCCAAGCAGCTCTCAAGGAAACTCAGCTTTCACACTCTATGCTGAGTGCTCTTTGTGTGCCTAGGACTGAAATGAAGCTTGGTCAGCATCCCACACAAACGAATGCTCCATATGCGGGTTTCACATGCCACCAACTCCACATTCACAGGCAACTTCAGCGCCACAGCCGTTTTCAGATAGCCCTCAATGCAAAGGCTCTAGACGCAAATATTGGTGTGAGAGCTAATTCAATCAAGGAAACACTGCATGTTGGTGAAGGGCATATTGAAGAAGGATCAGCCGAGTGGTTCTTGTGGGAGAACAACTCCATTTGGCTCACTAACTTCACACACCATCAGGCTTCCAAGCAGCTCTCAAGGAAACTCAGTTTTCCTCAGTTTTCACACTCTATGCTTAGTGCCCTTTGTATGGCTAGGACTGAAATGAAGCTTGGTCAGCATCCCACACAAACGAATGCTCCACATGCGGGTTTCACATGCCACCAACTCCACATTCACAGGCAACTTCAGCGCCACAGCCGTTTTCAGATAGCCCTCAATGCAAAGGCTCTAGACGCAAATATTGGTGTGAGAGCTAATTCAATCAAGGAAACACTGCATGTTGGTGAAGGGCATATTGAAGAAGGATCAGCCGAGTGGTTCTTGTGGTAGAACAACTCCATTTGGCTCACTAACTTCACACACCATCAGGCTTCCAAGCAGCTCTCAAGGAAACTCAGTTTTCACACTCTATGCTTAGTGCCCTTTGTATGGCTAGGACTGAAATGAACCTGGTAGAGCATCCCACATAAACGAATGCTCCACATGCGGGTTTCACATGCCACCAACTCCACATTCACAGGCAACTTCAGTGCCACAGCCGTTTCCAGATAGCCCTCAATGCAAAGGCTCTAGACGCAAATATTGGTGTGAGAGCTAATTCAATCAAGGAAACACTGCATGTTGGTGAAGGGCATATTGAAGAAGGATCAGCCGAGTGGTTCTTGTGGGAGAACAACTCCATTTGGCTCACTAACTTCACACACCATCAGGCTTCCAAGCAGCTCTCAAGGAAACTCAGTTTTCACACTCTATTCTTAGTGCCCTTTGAGTGCATTATCTAGGAATGAACATGGTAGAGCATCCCACACAAACGAATGCTCCACATGCGGGTTTCACATGCCACCAACTCCACATTCACAGGCAACTTCAGCGCCACAGCCATTTTCAGATAGCCCTCAATGCAAAGGCTCTAGACGCAAATATTGGTGTGAGAGCTAATTCAATCAAGGACACTGCATGTTGGTGAAAGGCATATTGAAGAAGAATCAGCCGAGTGGTTCTTGTGGGAGAACAACTCCATTTGGCTCACTAACTTCACACACCATCAGGCTTCCAAGCAGCTCTCAAGGAAACTCAGTTTTCACACTCTATGCTTAGTGCTCTTTGTGTGCCTAGGACTGAAATGAAGCTTGGTCAGCATCCCACACAAACGAATGCTCCACATGCGGGTTTCACATGCCACCAACTCCACATTCACAGGCAACTTCAGCGCCACAGCCGTTTTCAGATAGCCCTCAATGCAAAGGCTCTAGACGCAAATATTGGTGTGAGAGCTAATTCAATCAAGGAAACACTGCATGTTGGTGAAGGGCATATTGAAGAAGGATCAGCCGAGTGGTTCTTGTGGGAGAACAACTCCATTTGGCTCACTAACTTCACACACCATCAGGCTTCCAAGCAGCTCTCAAGGAAACTCAGTTTTCACACTCTATGCTTAGTGCCCTTTGTATGGCTAGGACTGAAATGAAGCTGGTAGAGCATCCCACACAAACGAATGCTCCACATGCGGGTTTCACATGCCACCAACTCCACATTCACAGACAACTTCAGCGCCACAGCCGTTTGCAGATAGCCCTCAATGCAAAGGCTCTAGACGCAAATATTGGTGTGAGAGCTAATTCAATCAAGGAAACACTGCATGTTGGTGAAGGGCATATTGAAGAAGAATCAGCCGAGTGGTTCTTGTGGGAGAACAACTCCATTTGGCTCACTAACTTCACACACCATCAGGCTTCCAAGCAGCTCTCAAGGAAACTCAGTTTTCACACTCTATTCTTAGTGTCCTTTGAGTGCATTATCTAGGAATGAACCTGGTAGAGCATCCCACACAAACGAATGCTCCACATGCAGGTTTCACATGCCACCAACTCCACATTCACAGGCAACTTCAGCGCCACAGCCGTTTTCAGATAGCCCTCAATGCAAACGCTCTAGACGCAAATATTGGTGTGAGAGCTAATTCAATCAAGGAAACACTGCATGTTCTTGAAGGGCATATTGAAGAAGGATCAGCCGAGTGGTTCTTGTGGGAGAACAACTCCATTTGGCTCACTAACTTCACACACCATCAGGCTTCCAAGCAGCTCTCAAGGAAACTCAGTTTTCACACTCTATGCTTAGTGCCCTTTGTATGGCTAGGACTGAAATGAAGCTTGGTCAGCATCCCACACAAACGAATGCTCCACATGCGGGTTTCACATGCCACCAACTCCACATTCACAGGCAACTTCAGCGCCACAGCCGTTTTCAGATAGCCCTCAATGCAAAGGCTCTAGACGCAAATATTGGTGTGAGAGCTAATTCAATCAAGGAAACACTGCATGTTGGTGAAGGGCATATTGAAGAAGGATCAGCCGAGTGGTTCTTGTGGGAGAACAACTCCATTTGGCTCACTAACTTCACACACCATCAGGCTTCCAAGCAGCTCTCAAGGAAACTCAGTTTTCACACTCTATGCTTAGTGCCCTTTGAGTGCCTAATACTGAAATGAAGCTTGGAGAGCATCCCACATAAACGAATGCTCCACATGCGGGTTTCACATGCCACCAACTCCACATTCACAGGCAACTTCAGTGCCACAGCCGTTTCCAGATAGCCCTCAATGCAAAGGCTCTAGACGCAAATATTGGTGTGAGAGCTAATTCAATCAAGGAAACACTGCATGTTGGTGAAGGGCATATTGAAGAAGAATCAGCCGAGTGGTTCTTGTGGGAGAACAACTCCATTTGGCTCACTAACTTCACACACCATCAGGCTTCCAAGCAGCTCTCAAGGAAACTCAGTTTTCACACTCTATTCTTAGTGCCCTTTGCGTGCATTATCTAGGAATGAACATGGTAGAGCATCCCACACAAACGAATGCTCCACATGCGGGTTTCACATGCCACCAACTCCACATTCACAGGCAACTTCAGCGCAACAGCCATTTTCAGATAGCCCTCAATGCAAAGGCTCTAGACGCAAATATTGGTGTGAGAGCTAATTCAATCAAGGACACTGCATGTTGGTGAAAGGCATATTGAAGAAGGATCAGCCGAGTGGTTCTTGTGGGAGAACAACTCCATTTGGCTCACTAACTTCACACACCATCAGGCTTCCAAGCAGCTCTCAAGGAAACTCAGTTTTCACACTCTATGCTTAGTGCTCTTTGTGTGCCTAGGACTGAAATGAAGCTTGGTGAGCATCCCACACAAACGAATGCTCCACATGCGGGTTTCACATGCCACCAACTCCACATTCACAGGCAACTTCAGCGCCACAGCCGTTTTCAGATAGCCCTCAATGCAAAGGCTCTAGACGCAAATATTGGTGTGAGAGCTAATTCAATCAAGGAAACACTGCATGTTGGTGAAGGGCATATTGAAGAAGAATCAGCCGAGTGGTTCTTGTGGGAGAACAACTCCATTTGGCTCACTAACTTCACACACCATCAGGCTTCCAAGCAGCTCTCAAGGAAACTCAGTTTTCACACTCTATGCTTAGTGCCCTTTGTATGGCTAGGACTGAAATGAACCTGGTAGAGCATCCCACACAAACGAATGCTCCACATGCGGGTTTCACATGCCACCAACTCCACATTCACAGGCAACTTCAGCGCCACAGCCGTTTCCAGATAGCCCTCAATGCAAAGGCTCTAGACGCAAATATTGGTGTGAGAGCTAATTCAATCAAGGAAACACTGCATGTTGGTGAAGTGCATATTGAAGAAGAATCAGCCGAGTGGTTCTTGTGGGAGAACAACTCCATTTGGCTCACTAACTTCACACACCATCAGGCTTCCAAGCAGCTCTCAAGGAAACTCAGTTTTCACACTCTATTCTTAGTGTCCTTTGAGTGCATTATCTAGGAATGAGCTGGTAGAGCATCCCACACAAACGAATGCTCCACATGCGGTTTCACATGCCACCAACTCCACACTTCTAGCTCGCCACAGCCGTTTGCAGATAGCCCTCAATGCAAAGGCTCTAGACGCAAATATTGGTGTGAGAGCTAATTCAATCAAGGACACTGCATGTTGGTGAAGGGCATATTGAAGAAGGATCAGCCGAGTGGTTCTTGTGGGAGAACAACTCCATTTGGCTCACTAACTTCACACACCATCAGGCTTCCAAGCAGCTCTCAAGGAAACTCAGTTTTCACACTCTATGCTTAGTGCCCTTTGTATCGCTAGGACTGAAATGAAGCTTGGAGAGCATCCCACACAAACGAATGCTCCACATGCGGGTTTCACATGCCACCAACTCCACATTCACTGGCAACTTCATCGCCACAGCCGTTTTCAGATAGCCCTCAATGCAAAGGCTCTAGACGCAAATATTGGTGTGAGAGCTAATTCAATCAAGGAAACACTGCATGTTGGTGAAGGGCATATTGAAGAAGGATCAGCCGAGTGGTTCTTGTGGGAGAACAACTCCATTTGGCTCACTAACTTCACACACCATCAGGCTTCCAAGCAGCTCTCAAGGAAACTCAGTTTTCACACTCTATGCTTAGTGCCCTTTGAGTGCCTAGGACTGAAATGAAGCTTGGAGAGCATCCCACACATAAACGAATGCTCCACATGCGGGTTTCACATGCCACCAACTCCACATTCACAGGCAACTTCAGCGCCACAGCCGTTTTCACATAGCCCTCAATGCAAAGGCTCTAGACGCAAATATTGGTGTGAGAGCTAATTCAATCAAGGAAACACTGCATGTTGGTGAAGGGCATATTGAAGAAGGATCAGCCGAGTGGTTCTTGTGGGAGAACAACTCCATTTGGCTCACTAACTTCACACACCATCAGGCTTCCAAGCAGCTCTCAAGGAAACTCAGTTTTCACACTCTATGCTTAGTGCCCTTTGAGTGCATTATCTAGGAATGAACCTGGTAGAGCATCCCACACAAACGAATGCTCCACATGCGGGTTTCACATGCCACCAACTCCACATTCACAGGCAACTTCAGCGCCACAGCCGTTTTCAGATAGCCCTCAATGCAAAGGCTCTAGACGCAAATATTGGTGTGAGAGCTAATTCAATCAAGGAAACACTGCATGTTCTTGAAGGGCATATTGAAGAAGGATCAGCCGAGTGGTTCTTGTGGGAGAACAACTCCATTTGGCTCACTAACTTCACACACCATCAGGCTTCCAAGCAGCTCTCAAGGAAACTCAGTTTTCACACTCTATGCTTAGTGCCCTTTGTATGGCTAGGACTGAAATGAAGCTTGGTCAGCATCCCACACAAACGAATGCTCCACATGCGGGTTTCACATGCCACCAACTCCACATTCACAGGCAACTTCAGCGACACAGCCGTTTTCAGATAGCCCTCAATGCAAAGGCTCTAGACGCAAATATTGGTGTGAGAGCTAATTCAATCAAGGAAACACTGCATGTTGGTGAAGGGCATATTGAAGAAGGATCAGCCGAGTGGTTCTTGTGGGAGAACAACTCCATTTGGCTCACTAACTTCACACACCATCAGGCTTCCAAGCAGCTCTCAAGGAAACTCAGTTTTCACACTCTATGCTTAGTGCCCTTTGAGTGCCTAATACTGAAATGAAGCTTGGAGAGCATCCCACATAAACGAATGCTCCACATGCGGGTTTCACATGCCACCAACTCCACATTCACAGGCAACTTCAGTGCCACAGCCGTTTCCAGATAGCCCTCAATGCAAAGGCTCTAGACGCAAATATTGGTGTGAGAGCTAATTCAATCAAGGAAACACTGCATGTTGGTGAAGGGCATATTGAAGAAGAATCAGCCGAGTGGTTCTTGTGGGAGAACAACTCCATTTGGCTCACTAACTTCACACACCATCAGGCTTCCAAGCAGCTCTCAAGGAAACTCAGTTTTCACACTCTATTCTTAGTGCCCTTTGAGTGCATTATCTAGGAATGAACATGGTAGAGCATCCCACACAAACGAATGCTCCACATGCGGGTTTCACATGCCACCAACTCCACATTCACAGGCAACTTCAGCGCCACAGCCATTTTCAGATAGCCCTCAATGCAAAGGCTCTAGACGCAAATATTGGTGTGAGAGCTAATTCAATCAAGGACACTGCATGTTGGTGAAAGGCATATTGAAGAAGGATCAGCCGAGTGGTTCTTGTGGGAGAACAACTCCATTTGGCTCACTAACTTCACACACCATCAGGCTTCCAAGCAGCTCTCAAGGAAACTCAGTTTTCACACTCTATGCTTAGTGCTCTTTGTGTGCCTAGGACTGAAATGAAGCTTGGTGAGCATCCCACACAAACGAATGCTCCACATGCGGGTTTCACATGCCACCAACTCCACATTCACAGGCAACTTCAGCGCCACAGCCGTTTTCAGATAGCCCTCAATGCAAAGGCTCTAGACGCAAATATTGGTGTGAGAGCTAATTCAATCAAGGAAACACTGCATGTTGGTGAAGGGCATATTGAAGAAGAATCAGCCGAGTGGTTCTTGTGGGAGAACAACTCCATTTGGCTCACTAACTTCACACACCATCAGGCTTCCAAGCAGCTCTCAAGGAAACTCAGTTTTCACACTCTATGCTTAGTGCCCTTTGTATGGCTAGGACTGAAATGAACCTGGTAGAGCATCCCACACAAACGAATGCTCCACATGCAGGTTTCACATGCCACCAACTCCACATTCACAGGCAACTTCAGCGCCACAGCCGTTTCCAGATAGCCCTCAATGCAAAGGCTCTAGACGCAAATATTGGTGTGAGAGCTAATTCAATCAAGGAAACACTGCATGTTGGTGAAGGGCATATTGAAGAAGAATCAGCCGAGTGGTTCTTGTGGTAGAACAACTCCATTTGGCTCACTAACTTCACACACCATCAGGCTTCCAAGCAGCTCTCAAGGAAACTCAGTTTTCACACTCTATTCTTAGTGTCCTTTGAGTGCATTATCTAGGAATGAACCTGGTAGAGCATCCCACACAAACGAATGCTCCACATGCGGGTTTCACATGCCACCAACTCCACATTCACAGGCAACTTCAGCGCCACAGCCGTTTTCAGATAGCCCTCAATGCAAAGGCTCTAGACGCAAATATTGGTGTGAGAGCTAATTCAATCAAGGACACTGCATGTTGGTGAAGGGCATATTGAAGAAGGATCAGCCGAGTGGTTCTTGTGGGAGAACAACTCCATTTGGCTCACTAACTTCACACACCATCAGGCTTCCAAGCAGCTCTCAAGGAAACTCAGTTTTCACACTCTATGCTTAGTGCCCTTTGTATGGCTAGGACTGAAATGAAGCTTGGTCAGCATCCCACACAAACGAATGCTCCACATGCGGGTTTCACATGCCACCAACTCCACATTCACAGGCAACTTCAGCGCCACAGCCGTTTTCAGATAGCCCTCAATGCAAAGGCTCTAGACGCAAATATTGGTGTGAGAGCTAATTCAATCAAGGAAACACTGCATGTTGGTGAAGGGCATATTGAAGAAGGATCAGCCGAGTGGTTCTTGTGGCAGAACAACTCCATTTGGCTCACTAACTTCACACACCATCAGGCTTCCAAGCAGCTCTCAAGGAAACTCAGTTTTCACACTCTATGCTTAGTGCCCTTTGAGTGCCTAATACTGAAATGAAGCTTGGAGAGCATCCCACATAAACGAATGCTCCACATGCGGGTTTCACATGCCACCAACTCCACATTCACAGGCAAATTCAGTGCCACAGCCGTTTCCAGATAGCCCTCAATGCAAAGGCTCTAGACGCAAATATTGGTGTGAGAGCTAATTCAATCAAGGAAACACTGCATGTTGGTGAAGGGCATATTGAAGAAGAATCAGCCGAGTGGTTCTTGTGGGAGAACAACTCCATTTGGCTCACTAACTTCACACACCATCAGGCTTCCAAGCAGCTCTCAAGGAAACTCAGTTTTCACACTTTATGCTTAGTGCCCTTTGAGTGCATTATCTAGGAATGAACATGGTAGAGCATCCCACACAAACGAATGCTCCACATGCGGGTTTCACATGCCACCAACTCCACATTCACAGGCAACTTCAGCGCCACAGCCATTTTCAGATAGCCCTCAATGCAAAGGCTCTAGACGCAAATATTGGTGTGAGAGCTAATTCAATCAAGGACACTGCATGTTGGTGAAAGGCATATTGAAGAAGGATCAACCGAGTGGTTCTTGTGGGAGAACAACTCCATTTGGCTCACTAACTTCACAAGCAGCTCTCAAGGAAACTCAGTTTTCACACTCTATGCTTAGTGCCCTTTGTATGGCTAGGACTGAAATGAACCTGGTAGAGCATCCCACACAAACGAATGCTCCACATGCGGGTTTCACATGCCACCAACTCCACATTCACAGGCAACTTCAGCGCCACAGCCGTTTCCACATAGCCCTCAATGCAAAGGCTCTAGACGCAAATATTGGTGTGAGAGCTAATTCAATCAAGGAAACACTGCATGTTGGTGAAGTGCATATTGAAGAAGAATCAGCCGAGTGGTTCTTGTGGGAGAACAACTCCATTTGGCTCACTAACTTCACACACCATCAGGCTTCCAAGCAGCTCTCAAGGAAACTCAGTTTTCACACTCTATTCTTAGTGTCCTTTGAGTGCATTATCTAGGAATGAACATGGTAGAGCATCCCACACAAACGAATGCTCCACATGCGGGTTTCACATGCCACCAACTCCACATTCACAGGCAACTTCAGCGCCACAGCCTTTTGCAGATAGCCCTCAATGCAAAGGCTCTAGACGCAAATATTGGTGTGAGAGCTAATTCAATCAAGGACACTGCATGTTGGTGAAGGGCATATTGAAGAAGGATCAGCCGAGTGGTTCTTGTGGGAGAACAACTCCATTTGGCTCACTAACTTCACACACCATCAGGCTTCCAAGCAGCTCTCAAGGAAACTCAGTTTTCACACTCTATGCTTAGTGCCCTTTGTATGGCTAGGACTGAAATGAAGCTTGGTCAGCATCCCACACAAACGAATGCTCCACATGCGGGTTTCACATGCCACCAACTCCACATTCACTGGCAACTTCATCGCCACAGCCGTTTTCAGATAGCCCTCAATGCAAAGGCTCTAGACGCAAATATTGGTGTGAGAGCTAATTCAATCAAGGAAACACTGCATGTTGGTGAAGGGCATATTGAAGAAGGATCAGCCGAGTGGTTCTTGTGGGAGAACAACTCCATTTGGCTCACTAACTTCACACACCATCAGGCTTCCAAGCAGCTCTCAAGGAAACTCAGTTTTCACACTCTATGCTTAGTGCCCTTTGAGTGCCTAGGACTGAAATGAAGCTTGGAGAGCATCCCACATAAACGAATGCTCCACATGCGGGTTTCACATGCCACCAACTCCACATTCACAGGCAACTTCAGCGCCACAGCCGTTTTCAGATAGCCCTCAATGCAAAGGCTCTAGACGCAAATATTGGTGTGAGAGCTAATTCAATCAAGGAAACACTGCATGTTGGTGAAGGGCATATTGAAGAAGGATCAGCCGAGTGGTTCTTGTGGGAGAACAACTCCATTTGGCTCACTAACTTCACACACCATCAGGCTTCCAAGCAGCTCTCAAGGAAACTCAGTTTTCACACTCTATGCTTAGTGCCCTTTGAGTGCCTAGGACTGAAATGAAGCTTGGAGAGCATCCCACATAAACGAATGCTCCACATGCGGGTTTCACATGCCACCAACTCCACATTCACAGGCAAATTCAGTGCCACAGCCGTTTCCAGATAGCCCTCAATGCAAAGGCTCTAGACGCAAATATTGGTGTGAGAGCTAATTCAATCAAGGAAACACTGCATGTTGGTGAAGGGCATATTGAAGAAGAATCAGCCGAGTGGTTCTTGTGGGAGAACAACTCCATTTGGCTCACTAACTTCACACACCATCAGGCTTCCAAGCAGCTCTCAAGGAAACTCAGTTTTCACACTCTATTCTTAGTGCCCTTTGAGTGCATTATCTAGGAATGAACATGGTAGAGCATCCCACACAAACGAATGCTCCACATGCGGGTTTCACATGCCACCAACTCCACATTCACAGGCAACTTCAGCGCCACAGCCATTTTCAGATAGCCCTCAATGCAAAGGCTCTAGACGCAAATATTGGTGTGAGAGCTAATTCAATCAAGGAAAACACTGCATGTTGGTGAAGGGCATATTGAAGAAGAATCAGCCGAGTGGTTCTTGTGGGAGAACAACTCCATTTGGCTCACTAACTTCACACACCATCAGGCTTCCAAGCAGCTCTCAAGGAAACTCAGTTTTCACACTCTATGCTTAGTGCCCTTTGTATGGCTAGGACTGAAATGAACCTGGTAGAGCATCCCACACAAACGAATGCTCCACATGCGGGTTTCACATGCCACCAACTCCACATTCACAGGCAACTTCAGCGCCACAGCCGTTTCCAGATAGCCCTCAATGCAAAGGCTCTAGACGCAAATATTGGTGTGAGAGCTAATTCAATGCAAGGAAACACTGCATGTTGGTGAAGTGCATATTGAAGAAGAATCAGCCGAGTGGTTCTTGTGGGAGAACAACTCCATTTGGCTCGCTAACTTCACACACCATCAGGCTTCCAAGCAGCTCTCAAGGAAACTCAGTTTTCACACTCTATTCTTAGTGTCCTTTGAGTGCATTATCTAGGAATGAACATGGTAGAGCATCCCACACAAACGAATGCTCCACATGCGGGTTTCACATGCCACCAACTCCACATTCACAGGCAACTTCAGCGCCACAGCCGTTTGCAGATAGCCCCTCAATGCAAAGGCTCTAGACGCAAATATTGGTGTGAGAGCTAATTCAATCAAGGAAACACTGCATGTTGGTGAAGGGCATATTGAAGAAGGATCAGCCGAGTGGTTCTTGTGGGAGAACAACTCCATTTGGCTCACTAACTTCACACACCATCAGGCTTCCAAGCAGCTCTCAAGGAATCTCAGTTTTCACACTCTATGCTTAGTGCCCTTTGAGTGCATTATCTAGGAATGAACCTGGTAGAGCATCCCACACAAACGAATGCTCCACATGCGGGTTTCACATGCCACCAACTCCACATTCACAGGCAACTTCAGCGCCACAGCCGTTTTCAGATAGCCCTCAATGCAAAGGCTCTAGACGCAAATATTGGTGTGAGAGCTAATTCAATCAAGGAAACACTGCATGTTGGTGAAGGGCATATTGAAGAAGGATCAGCCGAGTGGTTCTTGTGGGAGAACAACTCCATTTGACTCACTAACTTCACACACCATCAGGCTTCAAGCAGCTCTCAAGGAAACTCAGTTTTCACACTCTATGCTTAGTGCTCTTTGTGTGCCTCGGACTGAAATGAAGCTTGGTCAGCATCCCACACAAACGAATGCTCCACATGCGGGTTTCACATGCCACCAACTCCACATTCACAGGCAACTTCAGCGCCACAGCCGTTTTCAGATAGCCCTCAATGCAAAGGCTCTAGACGCAAATATTGGTGTGAGAGCTAATTCAATCAAGGAAACACTGCATGTTGGTGAAGGGCATATTGAAGAAGGATCAGCCGAGTGGTTCTTGTGGGAGAACAACTCCATTTGGCTCACTAACTTCACACACCATCAGGCTTCCAAGCAGCTCTCAAGGAAACTCAGTTTTCACACTCTATGCTGAGTGCCCTTTGAGTGCATTATCTAGGAATGAACCTGATAGAGCATCCCACACAAACGAATGCTCCACATGCGGGTTTCACATGCCACCAACTCCACATTCACAGGCAACTTCAGCGCCACAGCCGTTTTCAGATAGCCCCTCAATGCAAAGGCTCTAGACGCAAATATTGGTGTGAGAGCTAATTCAATCAAGGAAACACTGCATGTTGGTGAAGGGCATATTGAAGAAGAATCAGCCGAGTGGTTCTTGTGGGAGAACAACTCCATTTGGCTCACTAACTTCACACACCATCAGGCTTCCAAGCAGCTCTCAAGGAAACTCAGTTTTCACACTCTATGCTTAGTGCCCTTTGAGTGCATTATCTAGGAATGAACCTGGTAGAGCATCCACACAAACGAATGCTCCACATGCGGGTTTCACATGCCACCAACTCCACATTCACAGGCAACTTCAGCGCCACAGCCGTTTTCAGATAGCCCTCAATGCAAAGGCTCTAGACGCAAATATTGGTGTGAGAGCTAATTCAATCAAGGAAACACTGCATGTTGGTGAAGGGCATATTGAAGAAGGATCAGCCGAGTGGTTCTTGTGGGAGAACAACTCCATTTGGCTCACTAACTTCACACACCATCAGGCTTCCAAGCAGCTCTCAAGGAAACTCAGTTTTCACACTCTATGCTTAGTGCCTTTTGAGTGCCTAGGGACTGAAATGAAGCTTGGAGAGCATCCCACATAAACGAATGCTTCACATGCGGGTTTCACATGCCACCAACTCCACATTCACAGGCAACTTCAGCGCCACAGCCGTTTTCAGATAGCCCTCAATGCAAAGGCTCTAGACGCAAATATTGGTGTGAGAGCTAATTCAATCAAGGAAACACTGCATGTTGGTGAAGGGCATATTGAAGAAGGATCAGCCGAGTGGTTCTTGTGGGAGAACAACTCCATTTGGCTCACTAACTTCACACACCATCAGGCTTCCAAGCAGCTCTCAAGGAAACTCAGTTTTCACACTCTATGCTTAGTGCCCTTTGAGTGCATTATCTAGGAATGAACCTGGTAGAGCATCCCACACAAACGAATGCTCCACATGCGGTTTCACATGCCACCAACTCCACATTCACAGGCAACTTCAGCGCCACAGCCGTTTTCAGATAGCCCTCAATGCAAAGGCTCTAGACGCAAATATTGGTGTGAGAGCTAATTCAATCAAGGAAACACTGCATGTTGGTGAAGGGCATATTGAAGAAGGATCAGCCGAGTGGTTCTTGTGGGAGAACAACTCCATTTGGCTCACTAACTTCACACACCATCAGGCTTCCAAGCAGCTCTCAAGGAAACTCAGTTTTCACACTCTATGCTTAGTGCTCTTTGTGTGCCTAGGACTGAAATGAAGCTTGGTCAGCATCCCACACAAACGAATGCTCCACATGCGGGTTTCACATGCCACCAACTCCACATTTACAGGCAACTTCAGCGCCACAGCCGTTTTCAGATAGCCCTCAATGCAAAGGCTCTAGACGCAAATATTGGTGTGAGAGCTAATTCAATCAAGGAAACACTGCATGTTGGTGAAGGGCATATTGAAGAAGGATCAGCCGAGTGGTTCCTGTGGGCGAACAACTCCATTTGGCTCAATAACTTCACACACCATCAGGCTTCCAAGCAGCTCTCAAGGAAACTCAGTTTTCACACTCTATGCTTAGTGCCCTTTGAGTGCATTATCTAGGAATGAACCTGGTAGAGCATCCCACACAAACGAATGCTCCACATGCGGGTTTCACATGTCACCAACTCCACATTCACAAGCAACTTCAGCGCCACAGCCGTTTTCAGATAGCCCTCAATGCAAAGGCTCTAGACGCAAATATTGGTGTGAGAGCTAATTCAATCAAGGAAACACTGCATGTTGGTGAATGGCATATTGAAGAAGGATCAGCCGAGTGGTTCTTGTGGGAGAACAACTCCATTTGGCTCACTAACTTCACACACCATCAGGCTCCAAGCAGCTCTCAAGGAAACTCAGTTTTCACACTCTATCCTTAGTGCTCTTTGTGTGCCTGGGACTGAAATGAAGCTTGGTCAGCATCCCACACAAACGAATGCTCACATGCGGGTTTCACATGCCACCAACTCCACATTCACAGGCAACTTCAGCGCCACAGCCGTTTGCAGATAGCCCTCAATGCAAAGGCTCTAGATGCAAATATTGGTGTGAGAGCTAATTCAATCAAGGAAACACTGCATGTTGGTGAAGGGCATATTGAAGAAGGATCAGCCGAGTGGTTCTTGTGGGAGAACAACTCCATTTGGCTCACTAACTTCACACACCATCAGGCTTCCAAGCAGCTCTCAAGGAAACTCAGTTTTCACACTCTATGCTTAGTGCTCTTTTTGTGCCTAGGACTGAAATGAAGCTTGGTCAGCATCTCACACAAACGAATGCTCCACATGCGGGTTTCACATGCCACCAACTCCACATTCACAGGCAACTTCAGCACCACAGCCGTTTTCAGATAGCCCTCAATGCAAAGGCTCTAGACGCAAATATTGGTGTGAGAGCTAATTCAATCAAGGAAACACTGCATGTTGGTGAAGGGCATATTGAAGAAGGATCAGCCGAGTGGTTCTTGTGGGAGAACAACTCCATTTGGCTCACTAACTTCACACACCATCAGGCTTCCAAGCAGCTCTCAAGGAAACTCAGTTTTCACACTCTATGCTTAGTGCCCTTTGAGTGCATTATCTAGGAATGAACATGGTAGAGCATCCCACACAAACGAATGCTCCACATGCGGGTTTCACATGCCACCAACTCCACATTCACAGGCAACTTCAGCGCCACAGCCGTTTTCAGATAGCCCCTCAATGCAAAGGCTCTAGACGCAAATATTGGTGTGAGAGCTAATTCAATCAAGGAAACACTGCATGTTGGTGAAGGGCATATTGAAGAAGGATCAGCCGAGTGGTTCTTGTGGGAGAACAACTCCATTTGGCTCACTAACTTCACACACCATCAGGCTTCCAAGCAGCTCTCAAGGAAACTCAGTTTTCACACTCTATGCTTAGTGCCCTTTGAGGGCATTATCTAGGAATGAACCTGGTAGAGCATCCCACACAAACGAATGCTCCACATGCGGGTTTCACATGCCACCAACTCCACATTCACAGGCAACTTCAGCGCCACAGCCGTTTTCAGATAGCCCTCAATGCAAAGGCTCTAGACGCAAATATTGGTTGTGAGAGCTAATTCAATCAAGGAAACACTGCATGTTGGTGAAGGGCATATTGAAGAAGGATCAGCCGAGTGGTTCTTGTGGGAGAACAACTCCATTTGGCTCACTAACTTCACACACCATCAGGCTTCCAAGCAGCTCTCAAGGAAACTCAGTTTTCACACTCTATGCTTAGTGCCCTTTGAGTGCCTAGGACTGAAATGAAGCTTGGAGAGCATCCCACACAAATGAATGCTCCACATGCGGGTTTCACATGCCACCAACTCCACATTCACAGGCAACTTCAGCGCCACAGCCGTTTTCAGATAGCCCTCAATGCAAAGGCTCTAGACGCAAATATTGGTGTGAGAGCTAATTCAATCAAGGAAACACTGCATGTTGGTGAAGGGCATATTGAAGAAGGATCAGCCGAGTGGTTCTTGTGGGAGAACAACTCCATTTGGCTCACTAACTTCACACACCATCAGGCTTCCAAGCAGCTCTCAAGGAAACTCAGTTTTCACACTCTATGCTTAGTGCTCTTTGTGTGCCTAGGACTGAAATGAAGCTTGGTCAGCATCCCACACAAACGAATGCTCCACATGCGGGTTTCACATGCCACCAACTCCACATTCACAGGCAACTTCAGCGCCACAGCCGTTTTCAGATAGCCCTCAATGCAAAGGCTCTAGACGCAAATATTGGTGTGAGAGCTAATTCAATCAAGGAAACACTGCATGTTGGTGAAGGGCATATTGAAGAAGGATCAGCCGAGTGGTCCCTGTGGGAGAACAACTCCATTTGGCTCACTAACTTCACACACCCATCAGGCTTCCAAGCAGCTCTCAAGGAAACTCAGTTTTCACACCTCTATGCTTAGTGCCCTTTGAGGGCATTATCTAGGAATGAACCTGGTAGAGCATCCCACACAAACGAATGCTCCACATGCGGGTTTCACATGCACCAACTCCACATTCACAGGCAACTTCAGCGCCACAGCCGTTTTCAGATAGCCCTCAATGCAAAGGCTCTAGACGCAAATATTGGTGTGAGAGCTAATTCAATCAAGGAAACACTGCATGTTGGTGAAGGGCATATTGAAGAAGGATCAGCCGAGTGGTTCTTGTGGGAGAACAACTCCATTTGGCTCACTAACTTCACACACCATCAGGCTTCCAAGCAGCTCTCAAGGAAACTCAGTTTTCACACTCTATGCTTAGTGCCCTTTGAGTGCCTAGGACTGAAATGAAGCTTGGAGAGCATCCACATAAACGAATGCTCCACATGCGGGTTTCACATGCCACCAACTCCACATTCACAGGCAACTTCAGCGCACAGCCGTTTTCAGATAGCCCTCAATGCAAAGGCTCTAGACGCAAATATTGGTTGTAAGAGCTAATTCAATCAAGGAAACACTGCATGTTGGTGAAGGGCATATTGAAGAAGGATCAGCCGAGTGGTTCTTGCAGGAGAACAACTCCATTTGGCTCACTAACTTCACACACCATCAGGCTTCCAAGCAGCTCTCAAGGAAACTCAGTTTTCACACTCTATGCTTAGTGCCCTTTGAGTGCATTATCTAGGAATGAACCTGGTAGAGCATCCCCACACAAACGAATGCTCCACATGCGGGTTTCACATGCCACCAACTCCACATTCACAGGCAACTTCAGCGCCACAGCCGTTTTCAGATAGCCCTCAATGCAAAGGCTCTAGACGCAAATATTGGTGTGAGAGCTAATTCAATCAAGGAAACACTGCATGTTGGTGAAGGGGCATATTGAAGAAGGATCAGCCGAGTGGTTCTTGTGGGAGAACAACTCCATTTGGCTCACTAACTTCACACACCATCAGGCTTCCAAGCAGCTCTCAAGGAAACTCAGTTTTCACACTCTATGCTTAGTGCCCTTTGAGTGCCTAGGACTGAAATGAAGCTTGGAGAGCATCCCACATAAACGAATGCTCCACATGCGGGTTTCACATGCCACCAACTCCACATTCACAGGCAACTTCAGCGCCACAGTCGTTTTCAGATAGCCCTCAATGCAAAGGCTCTAGACGCAAATATTGGTGTGAGAGCTAATTCAATCAAGGAAACACTGCATGTTGGTGAAGGGCATATTGAAGAAGGATCAGCCGAGTGGTTCTTGTGGGAGAACAACTCCATTTGCTCACTAACTTCACACACCATCAGGCTTCCAAGCAGCTCTCAAGGAAACTCAGTTTTCACACTCTATGCTTAGTGCCCTTTGTATGGCTAGGACTGAAATGAAGCTTGGAGAGCATCCAACACAAACGAATGCTCCACATGCGGGTTTCACATGCCACCAACTCCACATTCACAGGCAACTTCAGCGCCACAGCCGTTTTCAGATAGCCCTCAATGCAAAGGCTCTAGACGCAAATATTGGTGTGAGAGCTAATTCAATCAAGGAAACACTGCATGTTGGTGAAGGGCATATTGAAGAAGGATCAGCCGAGTGGTTCTTGTGGGAGAACAACTCCATTTGGCTCACTAACTTCACACACCATCAGGCTTCCAAGCAGCTCTCAAGGAAACTCAGTTTTCACACTCTATGCTTAGTGCCCTTTGAGTGCCTAGGACTGAAATGAACCTGGTAGAGCATCCCACACGTACGAATGCTCCACATGCGGGTTTCACATGCCACCAACTCCACATTCACAGGCAACTTCAGCGCCACAGCCGTTTTCAGATAGCCCTCAATGCAAAGGCTCTAGACGCAAATATTGGTGTGAGAGCTAATTCAATCAAGGAAAACACTGCATGTTGGTGAAGGGGCATATTGAAGAAGGATCAGCCGAGTGGTTCTTGTGGGAGAACAACTCCATTTGGCTCACTAACTTCACACACCATCAGGCTTCCAAGCAGCTCTCAAGGAAACTCAGTTTTCACACTCTATGCTTAGTGCCCTTTGAGTGCCTAGGACTGAAATGAAGCTTGGAGAGCATCCCACATAAACGAATGCTCCACATGCGGGTTTCACATACCACCAACTCCACATTCACAGGCAACTTCAGCGCCACAGCCGTTTTCAGATAGCCTCAATGCAAAGGCTCTAGACGCAAATATTGGGTCGTGAGAGCTAATTCAATCAAGGAAACACTGCATGTTGGTGAAGGGCATATTGAAGAAGGATCAGCCGAGTGGTTCTTGCAGGAGAACAACTCCATTTGCTCACTAACTTCACACACCATCAGGCTTCCAAGCAGCTCTCAAGGAAACTCAGTTTTCACACTCTATGCTTAGTGCCCTTTGAGTGCATTATCTAGGAATGAACCTGGTAGAGCATCCCACACAAACGAATGCTCCACATGCGGGTTTCACATGCCACCAACTCCACATTCACAGGCAACTCAGCGCCACAGCCGTTTTCAGATAGCCCTCAATGCAAAGGCTCTAGACGCAAATATTGGTGTGAGAGCTAATTCAATCAAGGAAACACTGCATGTTGGTGAAGGGCATATTGAAGAAGGATCAGCCGAGTGGTTCTTGTGGGAGAACAACTCCATTTGGCTCACTAACTTCACACACCATCAGGCTTCCAAGCAGCTCTCAAGGAAACTCAGTTTTCACACTCTATGCTTAGTGCTCTTTGTGTGCCTAGGACTGAAATGAAGCTTGGTCAGCATCCCACACAAACGAATGCTCACATGCGGGTTTCACATGCCACCAACTCCACATTCACAGGCAACTTCAGCGCCACAGCCGTTTTCAGATAGCCCTCAATGCAAAGGCTCTAGACGCAAATATTGGTGTGAGAGCTAATTCAATCAAGGAAACACTGCATGTTGGTGAAGGGCATATTGAAGAAGGATCAGCCGAGTGGTCCCTGTGGGAGAACAACTCCATTTGGCTCACTAACTTCACACACCATCAGGCTTCCAAGCAGCTCTCAAGGAAACTCAGTTTTCACACTCTATGCTTAGTGCCCCTTTGAGTGCATTATCTAGGAATGAACCTGGTAGAGCATCCCACACAAACGAATGCTCCACAAGCGGGTTTCACATGCCACCAACTCCACATTCACAGGCAACTTCAGCGCCACAGCCGTTTTCAGATAGCCCTCAATGCAAAGCCTCTAGACGCAAATATTGGTGTGAGAGCTAATTCAATCAAGGAAACACTGCATGTTGGTGAATGGCATATTGAAGAAGGATCAGCCGAGTGGTTCTTGTGGAGAACAACTCCATTTGGCTCACTAACTTCACACACCATCAGGCTTTCAAGCAGCTCTCAAGGAAACTCAGTTTTCACACTCTATGCTTAGTGCTCTTTGTGTGCCTGGGACTGAAATGAAGCTTGGTCAGCATCCCACACAAACGAATGCTCCACATGCGGGTTTCACATGCCACCAACTCCACATTCACAGGCAACTTCAGCGCCACAGCCGTTTTCAGATAGCCCTCAATGCAAAGGCTCTAGATGCAAATATTGGTGTGAGAGCTAATTCAATCAAGGAAACACTGCATGTTGGTGAAGGGCATATTGAAGAAGGATCAGCCGAGTCGTTCTTGTGGGAGAACAACTCCATTTGGCTCACTAACTTCACACACCATCAGGCTTCCAAGCAGCTCTCAAGGAAACTCAGTTTTCACACTCTATGCTTAGTGCTCTTTTTGTGCCTAGGGACTGAAATGAAGCTTGGTCAGCATCCCACACAAACGAATGCTCCACATGCGGGTTTCACATGCCACCAACTCCACATTCACAGGCAACTTCAGCACCACAGCCGTTTTCAGATAGCCCTCAATGCAAAGGCTCTAGACGCAAATATTGGTGTGAGAGCTAATTCAATCAAGGAAACACTGCATGTTGGTTAAGGGCATATTGAAGAAGGATCAGCCGAGTGGTTCTTGTGGGAGAACAACTCCATTTGGCTCACTAACTTCACACACCATCAGGCTTCCAAGCAGCTCTCAAGGAAACTCAGTTTTCACACTCTATGCTTAGTGCCCTTTGAGTGCCTAGGACTGAAATGAAGCTTGGAGAGCATCCCACACAAACGAATGCTCCACATGCGGGTTTCACATGAAACCAACTCCACATTCACAGGCAACTTCAGCGCCACAGTCGTTTTCAGATAGCCCTCAATGCAATGGCTCTAGACGCAAATATTGGTGTGAGAGCTAATTCAATCAAGGAAACACTGCATGTTGGTGAAGGGCATATTGAAGAAGGATCAGCCGAGTGGTTCTTGTGGGAGAACAACTCCATTTGGCTCACTAACTTCACACACCATCAGGCTTCCAAGCAGCTCTCAAGGAAACTCAGTTTTCACACTCTATGCTTAGTGCCCTTTGTATGGCTAGGACTGAAATGAAGCTTGGAGAGCATCCAACACAAACGAATGCTCCACATGCGGGTTTCACATGCCACCAACTCCACATTCACAGGCAACTTCAGCGCCACAGCCGTTTTCAGATAGCCCTCAATGCAAAGGCTCTAGACGCAAATATTGGTGTGAGAGCTAATTCAATCAAGGAAACACTGCATGTTGGTTAAGGGCATATTGAAGAAGGATCAGCCGCGTGGTTCTTGTGGGAGAACAACTCCATTTGGCTCACTAACTTCACACACCATCAGGCTTCCAAGCAGCTCTCAAGGAAACTCAGTTTTCACACTCTATGCTTAGTGCCCTTTGAGTGCCTAGGACTGAAATGAAGCTTGGAGAGCATCCCACATAAACGAATGCTCCACATGCGGGTTTCACATGAAAAGAACTCCACATTCACAGGCAACTTCAGCGCCACAGTCGTTTTCAGATAGCCCTCAATGCAAAGGCTCTAGACGCAAATATGGTGTGAGAGCTAATTCAATCAAGGAAACACTGCATGTTGGTGAAGGGCATATTGAAGAAGGATCAGCCGAGTGGTTCTTGTGGGAGAACAACTCCCATTTGGCTCACTAACTTCACACACCATCAGGCTTCCAAGCAGCTCTCAAGGAAACTCAGTTTTCACACTCTATGCTTAGTGCCCTTTGAGTGCCTAGGACTGAAATGAAGCTGGGAGAGCATCCCACATAAACGAATGCTCCACATGCGGGTTTCACATGAAACCAACTCCACATTCACAGGCAACTTCAGCGCCACAGCCGTTTTCAGATAGCCCTCAATGCAAAGGCTCTAGACGCAAATATTGGTGTGAGAGCTAATTCAATCAAGGGAAACACTGCATGTTGGTGAAGGGCATATTGAAGAAGGATCAGCCGAGTGGTTCTTGTGGGAGAACAACTCCATTTGGCTCACTAACTTCACACACCATCAGGCTTCAAGCAGCTCTCAAGGAAACTCAGTTTTCACACTCTATGCTTAGTGCCCTTTGTATGCCCTAGGACTGAAATGAAGCTTGGAGAGCATCCCACACAAACGAATGCTCCACATGCGGGTTTCACATGCCACCAACTCCACATTCACAGGCAACTTCAGCGCCACAGCCATTTTCAGATAGCCCTCAATGCAAAGGCTCTAGACGCAAATATTGGTGTGAGAGCTAATTCAATCAAGGAAACACTGCATGTTGGTGAAGGGCATATTGAAGAAGGATCAGCCGAGTGGTTCTTGTGGGAGAACAACTCCATTTGGCTCACTAACTTCACACACCATCAGGCTTCCAAGCAGCTCTCAAGGAAACTCAGTTTTTGACACTCTATGCTTAGTGCCCTTTGAGTGCATTATCTACGAATGAACCTGGTAGAGCATCCCACACAAACGAATGCTCCACATGCGGGTTTCACATGCCACCAACTCCACATTCACAGGCAACTTCAGCGCCACAGCCGTTTTCAGATAGCCCTCAATGCAAAGGCTCTAGACGCAAATATTGGTGTGAGAGCTAATTCAATCAAGGAAACACTGCATGTTGGTGAAGGGCATATTGAAGAAGGATCAGCCGAGTGGTTCTTGTGGAGAACAACTCCATTTGGCTCACTAACTTCACACACCATCAGGCTTCCAAGCAGCTCTCAAGGAAACTCAGTTTTCACACTCTATGCTTAGTGCCCTTTGAGTGCATTATCTAGGAATGAACCTGGTAGAGCATCCCACACAAACGAATGCTCCACATGCGGGTTTCACATGCCACCAACTCCACATTCACAGGCAACTTCAGCACCACAGCCGTTTTCAGATAGCCCTCAATGCAAAGGCTTGTAGAAGCAAATATTGTGTGAGAGCTAATTCAATCAAGGGAAACACTGCATGTTGGTTAAGGGCATATTGAAGAAGGATCAGCCGAGTGGTTCTTGTGGGAGAACAACTCCATTTGGCTCACTAACTTCACACACCATCAGGCTTCCAAGCAGCTCTCAAGGAAACTCAGTTTTCACACTCTATGCTTAGTGCTCTTTGTGTGCCTGGGACTGAAATGAAGCTTGGTCAGCATCCCACACAAACGAATGCTCCACATGCGGGTTTCACATGCCACCAACTCCACATTCACAGGCAACTTCAGCGCCACAGCCGTTTTCAGATAGCCCTCAATGCAAAGGCTCTAGATGCAAATATTGGTGTGAGAGCTAATTCAATCAAGGAAACACTGCATGTTGGTGAAGGGCATATTGAAGAAGGATCAGCCGAGTCGTTCTTGTGGGAGAACAACTCCATTTGGCTCACTAACTTCACACACCATCAGGCTTCCAAGCAGCTCTCAAGGAAACTCAGTTTTCACACTCTATGCTTAGTGCTCTTTTTGTGCCTAGGACTGAAATGAAGCTTGGTCAGCATCCCACACAAACGAATGCTCCACATGCGGGTTTCACATGCCACCAACTCCACATTCACAGGCAACTTCAGCACCACAGCCATTTTCAGATAGCCCTCAATGCAAAGGCTCTAGACGCAAATATTGGTGTGAGAGCTAATTCAATCAAGGAAACACTGCATGTTGGTGAAGGGCATATTGAAGAAGAATCAGCCGAGTGGTTCTTGTGGGAGAACAACTCCATTTGGCTCACTAACTTCACACACCATCAGGCTTCCAAGCAGCTCTCAAGGAAACTCAGTTTTCACACTCTATGCTTAGTGCCCTTTGAGTGCCTAGGACTGAAATGAAGCTTGGAGAGCATCCCACATAAACGAATGCTCCACATGCGGTTTCACATGAAACCAACTCCACATTCACAGGCAACTTCAGCGCCACAGTCGTTTTCAGATAGCCCTCAATGCAAAGGCTCTAGACGCAAATATTGGTGTGAGAGCTAATTCAATCAAGGAAACACTGCATGTTGGTGAAGGGCATATTGAAGAAGGATCAGCCGAGTGGTTCTTGTGGGAGAACAACTCCATTTGGCTCACTAACTTCACACACCATCAGGCTTCCAAGCAGCTCTCAAGGAAACTCAGTTTTCACACTCTATGCTTAGTGCCCTTTGTATGGCTAGGACTGAAATGAAGCTTGGAGAGCATCCCACACAAACGAATGCTCCACATGCTCGGGTTTCACATGCCACCAACTCCACATTCACAGGCAACTTCAGCGCCACAGCCGTTTTCAGATAGCCCTCAATGCAAAGGCTCTAGACGCAAATATTGGTGTGAGAGCTAATTCAATCAAGGAAACACTGCATGTTGGTTAAGGGCATATTGAAGAAGGATCAGCCGAGTGTTCTTGTGGGAGAACAACTCCATTTGCTCACTAACTTCACACACCATCAGGCTTCCAAGCAGCTCTCAAGGAAACTCAGTTTTCACACTCTATGCTTAGTGCCCTTTGAGTGCCTAGGACTGAAATGAAGCTTGGAGAGCATCCCACATAAACGAATGCTCCACATGCGGGTTTCACATGAAAAGAACTCCACATTCACAGGCAACTTCAGCGCCACAGTCGTTTTCAGATAGCCCTCAATGCAAAGGCTCTAGACGCAAATATTGGTGTGAGAGCTAATTCAATCAAGGAAACACTGCATGTTGGTGAAGGGCATATTGAAGAAGGATCAGCCGAGTGGTTCTTGTGGGAGAACAACTCCATTTGGCTCACTAACTTCACACACCATCAGGCTTCCAAGCAGCTCTCAAGGAAACTCAGTTTTCACACTCTATGCTTAGTGCCCTTTGAGTGCCTAGGACTGAAATGAAGCTGGGAGAGCATCCCACATAAACGAATGCTCCACATGCGGGTTTCACATGCCACCAACTCCACATTCACAGGCAACTTCAGCGCCACAGCCGTTTCCACATAGCCCTCAATGCAAAGGCTCTAGACGCAAATATTGGTGTGAGAGCTAATTCAATCAAGGAAACACTGCATGTTGGTGAAGGGCATATTGAAGAAGGATCAAGCCGAGTGGTTCTTGTGGGAGAACAACTCCATTTGGCTCACTAACTTCACACACCATCAGGCTTCCAAGCAGCTCTCAAGGAAACTCAGTTTTCACACTCTATGCTTAGTGCCCTTTGAGTGCCTAGGACTGAAATGAAGCTTGGAGAGCATCCCACATAAACGAATGCTCCACATGCGGGTTTCACATGAAACCAACTCCACATTCACAGGCAACTTCAGCGCCACAGTCGTTTTCAGATAGCCCTCAAAGCAAAGGCTCTAGACGCAAATATTGGTGTGAGAGCTAATTCAATCAAGGAAACACTGCATGTTGGTGAAGGGCATATTGAAGAAGCATCAGCCGAGTGGTTCTTGTGGGAGAACAACTCCATTTGGCTCACTAACTTCACACACCATCAGGCTTCCAAGCAGCTCTCAAGGAAACTCAGTTTTCACACTCTATGCTTAGTGCCCTTTGTATGGCTAGGACTGAAATGAAGCTTGGAGAGCATCCAACACAAACGAATGCTCCACATGCGGGTTTCACATGCCACCAACTCCACATTCACAGGCAACTTCAGCGCCACAGCCCATTTTCAGATAGCCCTCAATGCAAAGGCTCTAGACGCAAATATTGGTGTGAGAGCTAATTCAATCAAGGAAACACTGCATGTTGGTGAAGGGCATATTGAAGAAGGATCAGCCGAGTGGTTCTTGTGGGAGAACAACTCCATTTGGCTCACTAACTTCACACATCATCAGGCTTCCAAGCAGCTCTCAAGGAAACTCAGTTTTCACACTCTATGCTTAGTGCCCTTTGAGTGTCTAGGACTGAAATGAAGCTGGGAGAGCATCCCACATAAACGAATGCTCCACATGCGGGTTTCACATGCCACCAACTCCACATTCACAGGCAACTTCAGCGCCACAGCTGTTTTCAGATAGCCCTCAATGCAAAGGCTCTAGACGCAAATATTGGTGTGAGAGCTAATTCAATCAAGGAAACACTGCATGTTGGTGAATGGCATATTGAAGAAGGATCAGCCGAGTGGTTCTTGTGGGAGAACAACTCCATTTGGCTCACTAACTTCACACATCATCAGGCTTCCAAGCAGCTCTCAAAGAAACTCAGTTTTCACACTCTATGCTTAGTGCCCTTTGAGTGCCTAGGACTGAACTGAAGCTTGGAGAGCATCCCACACAAACGAATGCTCCACATGCGGGTTTCACATGCCACCAACTCCACATTCACAGGCAACTTCAGCGCCACAGCCATTTTCAGATAGCCCTCAATGCAAAGGCTCTAGACGCAAATATTGGTGTGAGAGCTAATTCAATCAAGGAAACACTGCATGTTGGTGAAGGGCATATTGAAGAAGGATCAGCCGAGTGGTTCTTGTGGGAGAACAACTCCATTTGGCTCACTAACTTCACACACCATCAGGCTTCCAAGCAGCTCTCAAGGAAACTCAGTTTTCACACTCTATGCTTAGTGCCCTTTGAGTGCCTAGGACTGCAATGAAGCTGGGAGAGCATCCCACATAAACGAATGCTCCACATGCGGGTTTCACATGCCACCAACTCCACATTCACAGGCAACTTCAGCGCCACAGCCGTTTTCAGATAGCCCTCAATGCAAAGGCTCTAGACGCAAATATTGGTGTGAGAGCTAATTCAATCAAGGAAACACTGCATGTTGGTGAAGGGCATATTGAAGAAGGATCAGCCGAGTGGTTCTTGTGGGAGAACAACTCCATTTGGCTCACTAACTTCACACACCATCAGGCTTCCAAGCAGCTCTCAAGGAAACTCAGTTTTCACACTCTATGCTTAGTGCCCTTTGAGTGCCTAGGACTGAAATGAAGCTTGGAGAGCATCCAACACAAACGAATGCTCCACATGCGGGTTTCACATGCCACCAACTCCACATTCACAGGCAACTTCAGCGCCACAGCCATTTTCAGATAGCCCTCAATGCAAAGGCTCTAGACGCAAATATTGGTGTGAGAGCTAATTCAATCAAGGAAACACTGCATGTTGGTGAAGGGCATATTGAAGAAGAATCAGCCGAGTGGTTCTTGTGGGAGAACAACTCCATTTGGCTCACTAACTTCACACACCATCAGGCTTCCAAGCAGCTCTCAAGGAAACTCAGTTTTCACACTCTATGCTTAGTGCCCTTTGAGTGTCTAGGACTGAAATGAAGCTGGGAGAGCATCCCACATAAACGAATGCTCCACATGCGGGTTTCACATGCCACCAACTCCACATTCACAGGCAACTTCAGCGCCACAGCCATTTTCAGATAGCCCTCAATGCAAAGGCTCTAGACGCAAATATTGGTGTGAGAGCTAATTCAATCAAGGAAACACTGCATGTTGGTGAAGGGAATATTGAAGAAGGATCAGCCGAGTGGTTCTTGTGGGGAGAACAACTCCATTTGGCTCACTAACTTCACACACCATCAGGCTTCCAAGCAGCTCTCAAGGAAACTCAGTTTTCACACTCTATGCTTAGTGCCCTTTGTATGGCCTAGGACTGAAATGAAGCTTGGAGAGCATCCAACACAAACGAATGCTCCACATGCGGGTTTCACATGCCACCAACTCCACATTCACAGGCAACTTCAGCGCCACAGCCATTTTCAGATAGCCCTCAATGCAAAGGCTCTAGACGCAAATATTGGTGTGAGAGCTAATTCAATCAAGGAAACACTGCATGTTGGTGAAGGGCATATTGAAGAAGGATCAGCCGAGTGGTTCTTGTGGGAGAACAACTCCATTTGGCTCACTAACTTCACACATCATCAGGCTTCCAAGCAGCTCTCAAGGAAACTCAGTTTTCACACTCTATGCTTAGTGCCCTTTGAGTGCCTAGGACTGAAATGAAGCTTGGAGAGCATCCCACACAAACGAATGCTCCACATGCGGGTTTCACATGCCACCAACTCCACATTCACAGGCAACTTCAGCGCCACAGCCATTTTCAGATAGCCCTCAATGCAAAGGCTCTAGACGCAAATATTGGTGTGAGAGCTAATTCAATCAAGGAAACACTGCATGTTGGTGAAGGGCATATTGAAGAAGGATCAGCCGAGTGGTTCTTGTGGGAGAACAACTCCATTTGGCTCACTAACTTCACACATCATCAGGCTTCCAAGCAGCTCTCAAGGAAACTCAGTTTTCACACTCTATGCTTAGTGCCCTTTGAGTGCCTAGGACTGAAATGAAGCTTGGAGAGCATCCCACACAAACGAATGCTCCACATGCGGGTTTCACATGCCACCAACTCCACATTCACAGGCAACTTCAGCGCCACAGCCGTTTTCAGATAGCCCTCAATGCAAAGGCTCTAGACGCCAATATTGGTGTGAGAGCTAATTCAATCAAGGAAGCACTGCATGTTGGTGAAGGGCATATTGAAGAAGGATCAGCCGAGTGGTTCTTGTGGGAGAACAACTCCAGTTGGCTCACTAACTTCACACACCATCAGGCTTCCAAGCAGCTCTCAAGGAAACTCAGTTTTCACACTCTATGCTGAGTGCTCTTTGTGTGCCTAGGACTGAAATGAAGCTTGGTCAGCATCCCACACAAACGAATGCTCCACATGCGGGTTTCACATGCCACCAACTCCACATTCACAGGCAACTTCAGCGCCACAGCCGTTTTCAGATAGCCCTCAATGCAAAGGCTCTAGACGCAAATATTGGTGTGAGAGCTAATTCAATCAAGGAAACACTGCATGTTGGTGAAGGGCATATTGAAGAAGGATCAGCCGAGTGGTTCTTGTGGGAGAACAACTCCATTTGGCTCACTAACTTCACACACCATCAGGCTTCCAAGCAGCTCTCAAGGAAACTCAGTTTTCACACTCTATGCTTAGTGCCCTTTGAGTGCCTAGGACTGAAATGAAGCTGGGAGAGCATCCCACATAAACGAATGCTCCACATGCGGGTTTCACATGCCACCAACTCCACATTCACAGGCAACTTCAGCGCCACAGCCGTTTTCAGATAGCCCTCAATGCAAAGGCTCTAGACGCAAATATTGGTGTGAGAGCTAATTCAATCAAGGAAACACTGCATGTTGGTGAAGGGCATATTGAAGAAGGATCAGCCGAGTGGTTCTTGTGGGAGAACAACTCCATTTGGCTCACTAACTTCACACACCATCAGGCTTCCAAGCAGCTCTCAAGGAAACTCAGTTTTCACACTCTATGCTTAGTGCCCTTTGAGTGCCTAGGACTGAAATGAAGCTTGGAGAGCATCCAACACAAACGAATGCTCCACATGCGGGTTTCACATGCCACCAACTCCACATTCACAGGCAACTTCAGCGCCACAGCCATTTTCAGATAGCCCTCAATGCAAAGGCTCTAGACGCAAATATTGGTGTGAGAGCTAATTCAATCAAGGAAACACTGCATGTTGGTGAAGGGCATATTGAAGAAGAATCAGCCGAGTGGTTCTTGTGGGAGAACAACTCCATTTGGCTCACTAACTTCACACACCATCAGGCTTCCAAGCAGCTCTCAAGGAAACTCAGTTTTCACACTCTATGCTTAGTGCCCCTTGAGTGTCTAGGACTGAAATGAAGCTGGGAGAGCATCCCACATAAACGAATGCTCCACATGCGGGTTTCACATGCCACCAACTCCACATTCACAGGCAACTTCAGCGCCACAGCCATTTTCAGATAGCCCTCAATGCAAAGGCTCTAGACGCAAATATTGGTGTGAGAGCTAATTCAATCAAGGAAACACTGCATGTTGGTGAAGGGAATATTGAAGAAGGATCAGCCGAGTGGTTCTTGTGGGAGAACAACTCCATTTGGCTCACTAACTTCACACACCATCAGGCTTCCAAGCAGCTCTCAAGGAAACTCAGTTTTCACACTCTATGCTTAGTGCCCTTTGTATGGCTAGGACTGAAATGAAGCTTGGAGAGCATCCCACACAAACGAATGCTCCACATGCGGGTTTCACATGCCACCAACTCCACATTCACAGGCAACTTCAGCGCCACAGCCATTTTCAGATAGCCCTCAATGCAAAGGCTCTAGACGCAAATATTGGTGTGAGAGCTAATTCAATCAAGGAAACACTGCATGTTGGTGAAGGGCATATTGAAGAAGGATCAGCCGAGTGGTTCTTGTGGGAGAACAACTCCATTTGGCTCACTAACTTCACACATCATCAGGCTTCCAAGCAGCTCTCAAGGAAACTCAGTTTTCACACTCTATGCTTAGTGCCCTTTGAGTGCCTAGGACTGAAATGAAGCTTGGAGAGCATCCCACACAAACGAATGCTCCACATGCGGGTTTCACATGCCACCAACTCCACATTCACAGGCAACTTCAGCGCCACAGCCATTTTCAGATAGCCCTCAATGCAAAGGCTCTAGACGCAAATATTGGTGTGAGAGCTAATTCAATCAAGGAAACACTGCATGTTGGTGAAGGGCATATTGAAGAAGGATCAGCCGAGTGGTTCTTGTGGGAGAACAACTCCATTTGGCTCACTAACTTCACACATCATCAGGCTTCCAAGCAGCTCTCAAGGAAACTCAGTTTTCACACTCTATGCTTAGTGCCCTTTGAGTGCCTAGGACTGAAATGAAGCTTGGAGAGCATCCCACACAAACGAATGCTCCACATGCGGGTTTCACATGCCACCAACTCCACATTCACAGGCAACTTCAGCGCCACAGCCGTTTTCAGATAGCCCTCAATGCAAAGGCTCTAGACGCCAATATTGGTGTGAGAGCTAATTCAATCAAGGAAGCACTGCATGTTGGTGAAGGGCATATTGAAGAAGGATCAGCCGAGTGGTTCTTGTGGGAGAACAACTCCAGTTGGCTCACTAACTTCACACACCATCAGGCTTCCAAGCAGCTCTCAAGGAAACTCAGTTTTCACACTCTATGCTGAGTGCTCTTTGTGTGCCTAGGACTGAAATGAAGCTTGGTCAGCATCCCACACAAACGAATGCTCCACATGCGGGTTTCACATGCCACCAACTCCACATTCACAGGCAACTTCAGCGCCACAGCCGTTTTCAGATAGCCCTCAATGCAAAGGCTCTAGACGCAAATATTGGTGTGAGAGCTAATTCAATCAAGGAAACACTGCATGTTGGTGAAGGGCATATTGAAGAAGGATCAGCCGAGTGGTTCTTGTGGGAGAACAACTCCATTTGGCTCACTAACTTCACACACCATCAGGCTTCCAAGCAGCTCTCAAGGAAACTCAGTTTTCACACTCTATGCTTAGTGCCCTTTGAGTGCCTAGGACTGAAATGAAGCTGGAGAGCATCCCACATAAACGAATGCTCCACATGCGGGTTTCACATGCCACCAACTCCACATTCACAGGCAACTTCAGCGCCACAGCCGTTTTCAGATAGCCCTCAATGCAAAGGCTCTAGACGCAAATATTGGTGTGAGAGCTAATTCAATCAAGGAAACACTGCATGTTGGTGAAGGGCATATTGAAGAAGGATCAGCCGAGTGGTTCTTGTGGGAGAACAACTCCATTTGGCTCACTAACTTCACACACCATCAGGCTTCCAAGCAGCTCTCAAGGAAACTCAGTTTTCACACTCTATGCTTAATGCACTTTGAGTGCCTAGGACTGAAATGAAGCTTGGAGAGCATCCCACATAAACGAATGCTCCACATGCGGGTTTCACATGCCACCAACTCCACATTCACAGGCAACTTCAGCGCCACAGCCATTTTCAGATAGCCCTCAATGCAAAGGCTCTAGACGCAAATATTGGTGTGAGAGCTAATTCAATCAAGGAAACACTGCATGTTGGTGAAGGGCATATTGAAGAAGGATCAGCCGAGTGGTTCTTGTGGGAGAACAACTCCATTTGGCTCACTAACTTCACACACCATCAGGCTTCCAAGCAGCTCTCAAGGAAACTCAGTTTTCACACTCTATGCTTAGTGCCCTTTGAGTGCCTAGGACTGAAATGAAGCTGGGAGAGCATCCCACATAAACGAATGCTCCACATGCGGGTTTCACATGCCACCAACTCCACATTCACAGGCAACTTCAGCGCCACAGCCGTTTTCAGATAGCCCTCAATGCAAAGGCTCTAGACGCAAATATTGGTGTGAGAGCTAATTCAATCAAGGAAACACTGCATGTTGGTGAATGGCATATTGAAGAAGGATCAGCCGAGTGGTTCTTGTGGGAGAACAACTCCATTTGGCTCACTAACTTCACACACCATCAGGCTTCCAAGCAGCTCTCAAGGAAACTCAGTTTTCACACTCTATGCTTAGTGCCCTTTGTATGGCTAGGACTGAAATGAAGCTTGGAGCGCATCCAACACAAACGAATGCTCCACATGCGGGTTTCACATGCCACCAACTCCACATTCACAGGCAACTTCAGCGCCACAGCCGTTTTCAGATAGCCCTCAATGCAAAGGCTCTAGACGCAAATATTGGTGTGAGAGCTAATTCAATCAAGGAAACACTGCATGTTGGTGAAGGGCATATTGAAGAAGGATCAGCCGAGTGGTTCTTGTGGGAGAACAACTCCATTTGGCTCACTAACTTCACACATCATCAGGCTTCCAAGCAGCTCTCAAGGAAACTCAGTTTTCACACTCTATGCTTAGTGCCCTTTGAGTGCCTAGGACTGAAATGAAGCTTGGAGAGCATCCCACATAAACGAATGCTCCACATGCGGGTTTCACATGCCACCAACTCCACATTCACAGGCAACTTCAGCGCCACAGCCGTTTTCAGATAGCCCTCAATGCAAAGGCTCTAGACGCAAATATTGGTGTGAGAGCTAATTCAATCAAGGAAACACTGCATGTTGGTGAAGGGCATATTGAAGAAGGATCAGCCAAGTGGTTCTTGTGGGAGAACAACTCCATTTGGCTCACTAACTTCACACACCATCAGGCTTCCAAGCAGCTCTCAAGGAAACTCAGTTTTCACACTCTATGCTTAGTGCCCTTTGAGTGCCTAGGACTGAAATGAACCTGGTAGAGCATCCCACACAAACGAATGCTCCACATGCGGGTTTCACATGCCACCAACTCCACATTCACAGGCAACTTCAGCGCCACAGCCGTTTTCAGATAGCCCTCAATGCAAAGGCTCTAGACGCAAATATTGGTGTGAGAGCTAATTCAATCAAGGAAACACTGCATGTTGGTTAATGGCATATTGAAGAAGAATCAGCCGAGTGGTTCTTGTGGGAGAACAACTCCATTTGGCTCACTAACTTCACACACCATCAGGCTTCCAAGCAGCTCTCAAGGAAACTCAGTTTTCACACTCTATGCTTAGTGCTCTTTGTGTGCCTTTGACTGAAATGAAGCTTGGAGAGCATCCCACACAAACGAATGCTCCACATGCGGATTTCACATGCCACCAACTCAACATTGACAGGCAACTTCAGCGCCACAGCCGTTTTCAGATAGCCCTCAATGCAAAGGCTCTAGACGCAAATATTGGTGTGAGAGCTAATTCAATCAAGGAAACACTGCATGTTGGTGAAGGGCATATTGAAGAAGGATCAGCCGAGTGGTTCTTGTGGGAGAACAACTCCATTTGGCTCACTAACTTCACACACCATCAGGCTTCACACACCAAGCAGCTCTCAAGGAAACTCAGTTTTTACACTCTATGCTTGTGCCCTTTGTATGGCTAGGACTGAAATGAACCTGGTAGAGCATCCAACACAAACGAATGCTCCACATGCGGGTTTCACATGCCACCAACTCCACATTCACAGGCAACTTCAGCGCCACAGCCATTTTCAGATAGCCCTCAATGCAAAGGCTCTAGACGCAAATATTGGTGTGAGAGCTAATTCAATCAAGGAAACACTGCATGTTGGTGAAGGGCATATTGAAGAAGGATCAGCCGAGTGGTTCTTGTGGGAGAACAACTCCATTTGGCTCACTAACTTCACACATCATCAGGCTTCCAAGCAGCTCTCAAGGAAACTCAGTTTTCACACTCTATGCTTAGTGCCCTTTGAGTGCCTAGGACTGAAATGAAGCTTGGAGAGCATCCCACACAAACGAATGCTCCACATGCGGGTTTCACATGCCACCAACTCCACATTCACAGGCAACTTCAGCGCCACAGCCATTTTCAGATAGCCCTCAATGCAAAGGCTCTAGACGCAAATATTGGTGTGAGAGCTAATTCATCAAGGAAACACTGCATGTTGGTGAAGGGCATATTGAAGAAGGATCAGCCGAGTGGTTCTTGTGGGAGAACAACTCCATTTGGCTCACTAACTTCACACATCATCAGGCTTCCAAGCAGCTCTCAAGGAAACTCAGTTTTCACACTCTATGCTTAGTGCCCTTTGAGTGCCTAGGACTGAAATGAAGCTTGGAGAGCATCCCACACAAACGAATGCTCCACATGCGGGTTTCACATGCCACCAACTCCACATTCACAGGCAACTTCAGCGCCACAGCCGTTTTCAGATAGCCCTCAATGCAAAGGCTCTAGACGCCAATATTGGTGTGAGAGCTAATTCAATCAAGGAAGCACTGCATGTTGGTGAAGGGCATATTGAAGAAGGATCAGCCGAGTGGTTCTTGTGGGAGAACAACTCCAGTTGGCTCACTAACTTCACACACCATCAGGCTTCCAAGCAGCTCTCAAGGAAACTCAGTTTTCACACTCTATGCTGAGTGCTCTTTGTGTGCCTAGGACTGAAATGAAGCTTGGTCAGCATCCCACACAAACGAATGCTCCACATGCGGGTTTCACATGCCACCAACTCCACATTCACAGGCAACTTCAGCGCCACAGCCGTTTTCAGATAGCCCTCAATGCAAAGGCTCTAGACGCAAATATTGGTGTGAGAGCTAATTCAATCAAGGAAACACTGCATGTTGGTGAAGGGCATATTGAAGAAGGATCAGCCGAGTGGTTCTTGTGGGAGAACAACTCCATTTGGCTCACTAACTTCACACACCATCAGGCTTCCAAGCAGCTCTCAAGGAAACTCAGTTTTCACACTCTATGCTTAGTGCCCTTTGAGTGCCTAGGACTGAAATGAAGCTGGGAGAGCATCCCACATAAACGAATGCTCCACATGCGGGTTTCACATGCCACCAACTCCACATTCACAGGCAACTTCAGCGCCACAGCCGTTTTCAGATAGCCCTCAATGCAAAGGCTCTAGACGCAAATATTGGTGTGAGAGCTAATTCAATCAAGGAAACACTGCATGTTGGTGAAGGGCATATTGAAGAAGGATCAGCCGAGTGGTTCTTGTGGGAGAACAACTCCATTTGGCTCACTAACTTCACACACCATCAGGCTTCCAAGCAGCTCTCAAGGAAACTCAGTTTTCACACTCTATGCTTAGTGCCCTTTGAGTGCCTAGGACTGAAATGAAGCTTGGAGAGCATCCAACACAAACGAATGCTCCACATGCGGGTTTCACATGCCACCAACTCCACATTCACAGGCAACTTCAGCGCCACAGCCATTTTCAGATAGCCCTCAATGCAAAGGCTCTAGACGCAAATATTGGTGTGAGAGCTAATTCAATCAAGGAAACACTGCATGTTGGTGAAGGGCATATTGAAGAAGAATCAGCCGAGTGGTTCTTGTGGGAGAACAACTCCATTTGGCTCACTAACTTCACACACCATCAGGCTTCCAAGCAGCTCTCAAGGAAACTCAGTTTTCACACTCTATGCTTAGTGCCCTTTGAGTGTCTAGGACTGAAATGAAGCTGGGAGAGCATCCCACATAAACGAATGCTCCACATGCGGGTTTCACATGCCACCAACTCCACATTCACAGGCAACTTCAGCGCCACAGCCATTTTCAGATAGCCCTCAATGCAAAGGCTCTAGACGCAAATATTGGTGTGAGAGCTAATTCAATCAAGGAAACACTGCATGTTGGTGAAGGGAATATTGAAGAAGGATCAGCCGAGTGGTTCTTGTGGGAGAACAACTCCATTTGGCTCACTAACTTCACACACCATCAGGCTTCCAAGCAGCTCTCAAGGAAACTCAGTTTTCACACTCTATGCTTAGTGCCCTTTGTATGGCTAGGACTGAAATGAAGCTTGGAGAGCATCCCACACAAACGAATGCTCCACATGCGGGTTTCACATGCCACCAACTCCACATTCACAGGCAACTTCAGCGCCACAGCCATTTTCAGATAGCCCTCAATGCAAAGGCTCTAGACGCAAATATTGGTGTGAGAGCTAATTCAATCAAGGAAACACTGCATGTTGGTGAAGGGCATATTGAAGAAGGATCAGCCGAGTGGTTCTTGTGGGAGAACAACTCCATTTGGCTCACTAACTTCACACATCATCAGGCTTCCAAGCAGCTCTCAAGGAAACTCAGTTTTCACACTCTATGCTTAGTGCCCTTTGAGTGCCTAGGACTGAAATGAAGCTTGGAGAGCATCCCACACAAACGAATGCTCCACATGCGGGTTTCACATGCCACCAACTCCACATTCACAGGCAACTTCAGCGCCACAGCCATTTTCAGATAGCCCTCAATGCAAAGGCTCTAGACGCAAATATTGGTGTGAGAGCTAATTCAATCAAGGAAACACTGCATGTTGGTGAAGGGCATATTGAAGAAGGATCAGCCGAGTGGTTCTTGTGGGAGAACAACTCCATTTGGCTCACTAACTTCACACATCATCAGGCTTCCAAGCAGCTCTCAAGGAAACTCAGTTTTCACACTCTATGCTTAGTGCCCTTTGAGTGCCTAGGACTGAAATGAAGCTTGGAGAGCATCCCACACAAACGAATGCTCCACATGCGGGTTTCACATGCCACCAACTCCACATTCACAGGCAACTTCAGCGCCACAGCCGTTTTCAGATAGCCCTCAATGCAAAGGCTCTAGACGCCAATATTGGTGTGAGAGCTAATTCAATCAAGGAAGCACTGCATGTTGGTGAAGGGCATATTGAAGAAGGATCAGCCGAGTGGTTCTTGTGGGAGAACAACTCCAGTTGGCTCACTAACTTCACACACCATCAGGCTTCCAAGCAGCTCTCAAGGAAACTCAGTTTTCACACTCTATGCTGAGTGCTCTTTGTGTGCCTAGGACTGAAATGAAGCTTGGTCAGCATCCCACACAAACGAATGCTCCACATGCGGGTTTCACATGCCACCAACTCCACATTCACAGGCAACTTCAGCGCCACAGCCGTTTTCAGATAGCCCTCAATGCAAAGGCTCTAGACGCAAATATTGGTGTGAGAGCTAATTCAATCAAGGAAACACTGCATGTTGGTGAAGGGCATATTGAAGAAGGATCAGCCGAGTGGTTCTTGTGGGAGAACAACTCCATTTGGCTCACTAACTTCACACACCATCAGGCTTCCAAGCAGCTCTCAAGGAAACTCAGTTTTCACACTCTATGCTTAGTGCCCTTTGAGTGCCTAGGACTGAAATGAAGCTGGGAGAGCATCCCACATAAACGAATGCTCCACATGCGGGTTTCACATGCCACCAACTCCACATTCACAGGCAACTTCAGCGCCACAGCCGTTTTCAGATAGCCCTCAATGCAAAGGCTCTAGACGCAAATATTGGTGTGAGAGCTAATTCAATCAAGGAAACACTGCATGTTGGTGAAGGGCATATTGAAGAAGGATCAGCCGAGTGGTTCTTGTGGGAGAACAACTCCATTTGGCTCACTAACTTCACACACCATCAGGCTTCCAAGCAGCTCTCAAGGAAACTCAGTTTTCACACTCTATGCTTAATGCACTTTGAGTGCCTAGGACTGAAATGAAGCTTGGAGAGCATCCCACATAAACGAATGCTCCACATGCGGGTTTCACATGCCACCAACTCCACATTCACAGGCAACTTCAGCGCCACAGCCATTTTCAGATAGCCCTCAATGCAAAGGCTCTAGACGCAAATATTGGTGTGAGAGCTAATTCAATCAAGGAAACACTGCATGTTGGTGAAGGGCATATTGAAGAAGGATCAGCCGAGTGGTTCTTGTGGGAGAACAACTCCATTTGGCTCACTAACTTCACACACCATCAGGCTTCCAAGCAGCTCTCAAGGAAACTCAGTTTTCACACTCTATGCTTAGTGCCCTTTGAGTGCCTAGGACTGAAATGAAGCTGGGAGAGCATCCCACATAAACGAATGCTCCACATGCGGGTTTCACATGCCACCAACTCCACATTCACAGGCAACTTCAGCGCCACAGCCGTTTTCAGATAGCCCTCAATGCAAAGGCTCTAGACGCAAATATTGGTGTGAGAGCTAATTCAATCAAGGAAACACTGCATGTTGGTGAATGGCATATTGAAGAAGGATCAGCCGAGTGGTTCTTGTGGGAGAACAACTCCATTTGGCTCACTAACTTCACACACCATCAGGCTTCCAAGCAGCTCTCAAGGAAACTCAGTTTTCACACTCTATGCTTAGTGCCCTTTGTATGGCTAGGACTGAAATGAAGCTTGGAGCGCATCCAACACAAACGAATGCTCCACATGCGGGTTTCACATGCCACCAACTCCACATTCACAGGCAACTTCAGCGCCACAGCCGTTTTCAGATAGCCCTCAATGCAAAGGCTCTAGACGCAAATATTGGTGTGAGAGCTAATTCAATCAAGGAAACACTGCATGTTGGTGAAGGGCATATTGAAGAAGGATCAGCCGAGTGGTTCTTGTGGGAGAACAACTCCATTTGGCTCACTAACTTCACACATCATCAGGCTTCCAAGCAGCTCTCAAGGAAACTCAGTTTTCACACTCTATGCTTAGTGCCCTTTGAGTGCCTAGGACTGAAATGAAGCTTGGAGAGCATCCCACATAAACGAATGCTCCACATGCGGGTTTCACATGCCACCAACTCCACATTCACAGGCAACTTCAGCGCCACAGCCGTTTTCAGATAGCCCTCAATGCAAAGGCTCTAGACGCAAATATTGGTGTGAGAGCTAATTCAATCAAGGAAACACTGCATGTTGGTGAAGGGCATATTGAAGAAGGATCAGCCAAGTGGTTCTTGTGGGAGAACAACTCCATTTGGCTCACTAACTTCACACACCATCAGGCTTCCAAGCAGCTCTCAAGGAAACTCAGTTTTCACACTCTATGCTTAGTGCCCTTTGAGTGCCTAGGACTGAAATGAACCTGGTAGAGCATCCCACACAAACGAATGCTCCACATGCGGGTTTCACATGCCACCAACTCCACATTCACAGGCAACTTCAGCGCCACAGCCGTTTTCAGATAGCCCTCAATGCAAAGGCTCTAGACGCAAATATTGGTGTGAGAGCTAATTCAATCAAGGAAACACTGCATGTTGGTTAATGGCATATTGAAGAAGAATCAGCCGAGTGGTTCTTGTGGGAGAACAACTCCATTTGGCTCACTAACTTCACACACCATCAGGCTTCCAAGCAGCTCTCAAGGAAACTCAGTTTTCACACTCTATGCTTAGTGCTCTTTGTGTGCCTTTGACTGAAATGAAGCTTGGAGAGCATCCCACACAAACGAATGCTCCACATGCGGGTTTCACATGCCACCAACTGCACATTCACAGGCAACTTCAGCGCCACAGCCGTTTTCAGATAGCCCTCAATGCAAAGGCTCTAGACGCAAATATTGGTGTGAGAGCTAATTCAATCAAGGAAACACTGCATGTTGGTGAAGGGCATATTGAAGAAGGATCAGCCGAGTGGTTCTTGTGGGAGAACAACTCCATTTGGCTCACTAACTTCACACACCATCAGGCTTCCAAGCAGCTCTCAAGGAAACTCAGTTTTCACACTCTATGCTTAGTGCCCTTTGAGTGCCTAGGACTGAAATGAAGCTTGGAGAGCATCCCACATAAACGAATGCTCCACATGCGGGTTTCACATGCCACCAACTCCACATTCACAGGCAACTTCAGCGCCACAGCCGTTTTCAGATAGCCCTCAATGCAAAGGCTCTAGACGCAAATATTGGTGTGAGAGCTAATTCAATCAAGGAAACACTGCATGTTGGTGAAGGGCATATTGAAGAAGGATCAGCCGAGTGGTTCTTGTGGGAGAACAACTCCATTTGGCTCACTAACTTCACACACCATCAGGCTTCCAAGCAGCTCTCAAGGAAACTCAGTTTTCACACTCTATGCTTAGTGCCCTTTGAGTGCATTATCTAGGAATGAACCTGGTAGAGCATCCCACACAAACGAATGCTCCACATGCGGGTTTCACATGCCACCAACTCCACATTCACAGGCAACTTCAGCGCCACAGCCGTTTTCAGATAGCCCTCAATGCAAAGGCTCTAGACGCAAATATTGGTGTGAGAGCTAATTCAATCAAGGAAACACTGCATGTTGGTGAAGGGCATATTGAAGAAGGATCAGCCGAGTGGTTCTTGTGGGAGAACAACTCCATTTGGCTCACTAACTTCACACACCATCAGGCTTCCAAGCAGCTCTCAAGGAAACTCAGTTTTCACACTCTATGCTGAGTGCCCTTTGAGTGCCTAGGAGTGAAATGATGCTTGTAGAGCATCCCACACAAACGAATGCTCCACATGCGGGTTTCACATGCCACCAACTCCACATTCACAGGCAACTTCAGCGCCACAGCCGTTTTCAGATAGCCCTCAATGCAAAGGCTCTAGATTCAAATATTGGTGTGAGAGCTAATTCAATCAAGGAAACACTGCATGTTGGTGAAGGGCATATTAAAGAAGGATCAGCCGAGTGGTTCTTGTGGGAGAACAACTCCATTTGGCTCACTAACTTCACACACCATCAGGCTTCCAAGCAGCTCTCAAGGAAACTCAGTTTTCACACTCTATGCTTAGTGCCCTTTGACTGCATTATCTAGGAATGAACATGGTAGAGCATCCCACACGTACGAATTCTCCACTTGCGGGTTTCACATGCCACCAACTCCACATTCACAGGCAACTTCAGCGCCACAGTCGTTTTCAGATAGCCCTCAATGCAAAGGCTCTAGACGCAAATATTGGTGTGAGAGCTAATTCAATCAAGGAAACACTGCATGTTGGTGAAGGGCATATTGAAGAAGGATCAGCCGAGTGGTTCTTGTGGGAGAACAACTCCATTTGGCTCACTAACTTCACACACCATCAGGCTTCCAAGCAGCTCTCAAGGAAACTCAGTTTTCACACTCTATGCTTAGTGCCCTTTGAGTGCCTAGGAGTGAAATGATGCTTGTAGAGCATCCCACACAAACGAATGCTCCACATGCGGGTTTCACTTGCCACCAACTCCACATTCACAGGCAACTTCAGCGCCACAGCCGTTTTCAGATAGCCCTCAATGCAAAGGCTCTAGACGCAAATATTGGTGTGAGAGCTAATTCAATCAAGGAAACACTGCATGTTGGTGAAGGGCATATTGAAGAAGGATCAGCCGAGTGGTTCTTCTGGGAGAACAACTCCATTTGGCTCACTAACTTCACACACCATCAGGCTTCCAAGCAGCTCTCAAGGAAACTCAGTTTTCACACTCTATGCTTAGTGCCCTTTGAGTGCCTAGGACTGAAATGAAGCTGGGAGAGCATCCCACACAAACGAATGCTCCACATGCGGGTTTCACATGCCACCAACTCCACATTCACAGGCAACTTTAGCGCCACAGCCGTTTTCAGATATCCCTCAATGCAAAGGCTCTAGACGCAAATATTGGTGTGAGAGCTAATTCAATCAAGGAAACACTGCATGTTGGTGAAGGGCATATTGAAGAAGGATCAGCCGAGTGGTTCTTGTGGGAGAACAACTCCATTTGGCTCACTAACTTCACACACCATCAGGCTTCCAAGCAGCTCTCAAGGAAACTCAGTTTTCACACTCTATGCTTAGTGCCCTTTGTATGGCTAGGACTGAAATGAATCTGGTAAAGCATCCAACACAAACGAATGCTCCACATGCGGGTTTCACATGCCACCAACTCCACATTCACAGGCAACTTCAGTGCCACAGCCGTTTTCAGATAGCCCTCAATGCAAAGGCTCTAGACGCAAATATTGGTGTGAGAGCTAATTCAATCAAGGAAACACTGCATGTTGGTGAAGGGCATATTGAAGAAGGATCAGCCGAGTGGTTCTTGTGGGAGAACAACTCCAGTTGGCTCACTAACTTCACACACCATCAGGCTTCCAAGCAGCTCTCAAGGAAACTCAGTTTTCACACTCTATGCGTAGTGCTCTTTGAGTGCCTAGGACTGAAATGAAGCTGGGAGAGCATCCCACACAAACGAATGCTCCACTTGCGGGTTTCACATGCCACCAACTCCACATTCACAGGCAACTTCAGCGCCACAGCCGTTTTCAGATAGCCCTCAATGCAAAGGCTCTAGACGCAAATATTGGTGTGAGAGCTAATTCAATCAAGGAAACACTGCATGTTGGTGAAGGGCATATTGAAGAAGAATCAGCCGAGTGGTTCTTGTGGGAGAACAACTCCATTTGGCTCACTAACTTCACACACCATCAGGCTTCCAAGCAGCTCTCAAGGAAACTCAGTTTTCACACTCTATGCTTAGTGCCCTTTGAGTGCCTAGGACTGAAATGAAGCTGGGAGAGCATCCCACATAAACGAATGCTCCACATGCGGGTTTCACATGCCACCAACTCCACATTCACAGGCAACTTCAGCGCCACAGCCGTTTTCAGATAGCCCTCAATGCAAAGGCTCTAGACGCAAATATTGGTGTGAGAGCTAATTCAATCAAGGAAACACTGCATGTTGGTGAAGGGCATATTGAAGAAGGATCAGCCGAGTGGTTCTTGTGGGAGAACAACTCCATTTGGCTCACTAACTTCACACACCATCAGGCTTCCAAGCAGCTCTCAAGGAAACTCAGTTTTCACACTCTATGCTGAGTGCCCTTTGAGTGCATTATCTAGGAATGAACCTGATAGAGCATCCCACACAAACGAATGCTCCACATGCGGGTTTCACATGCCACCAACTCCACATTCACAGGCAACTTCAGCGCCACAGCCGTTTTCAGATAGCCCTCAATGCAAAGGCTCTAGACGCAAATATTGGTGTGAGAGCTAATTCAATCAAGGAAACACTGCATGTTGGTGAAGGGCATATTGAAGAAGGATCAGCCGAGTGGTTCTTGTGGGAGAACAACTCCATTTGGCTCACTAACTTCACACACCATCAGGCTTCCAAGCAGCTCTCAAGGAAACTCAGTTTTCACACTCTATGCTTAGTGCCCTTTGAGTGCATTATCTACGAATGAACCTGGTAGAGCATCCCACACAAACGAATGCTCCACATGCGGGTTTCACATGCCACCAACTCCACATTCACAGGCAACTTCAGCGCCACAGCCGTTTTCAGATAGCCCTCAATGCAAAGGCTCTAGACGCAAATATTGGTGTGAGAGCTAATTCAATCAAGGAAACACTGCATGTTGGTGAAGGGCATATTGAAGAAGGATCAGCCGAGTGGTTCTTGTGGGAGAACAACTCCATTTGGCTCACTAACTTCACACACTATCAGGCTTCCAAGCAGCTCTCAAGGAAACTCAGTTTTCACACTCTATGCTTAGTGCCCTTTGAGTGCATTATCTAGGAATGAACCTGGTAGAGCATCCCACACAAACGAATGCTCCACATGCGGGTTTCACATGCCACCAACTCCACATTCACGGGCAACTTCAGCGCCACAGCCGTTTTCAGATAGCCCTCAATGCAAAGGCTCTAGACGCAAATATTGGTGTGAGAGCTAATTCAATCAAGGAAACACTGCATGTTGGTGAAGGGCATATTGAAGAAGGATCAGCCGAGTGGTTCTTGTGGGAGAACAACTCCATTTGGCTCACTAACTTCACACACCATCAGGCTTCCAATCAGCTCTCAAGGAAACTCAGTTTTCACACTCTATGCTTAGTGCCCTTTGAGTGCCTAGGACTGAAATGAAGCTTGGAGAGCAACCCACATAAACGAATGCTCCACATGCGGGTTTCACATGCCACCAACTCCACATTCACAGTCAACTTCAGCGCCACAGCCGTTTTCAGATAGCCCTCAATGCAAAGGCTCTAGAAGCAAATATTGGTGTGAGAGCTAATTCAATCAAGGAAACACTGCATGTTGGTGAAGGGCATATTAAAGAAGGATCAGCCGAGTGGTTCTTGTGGGAGAACAACTCCATTTGGCTCACTAACTTCACACACCATCAGGCTTCCAAGCAGCTCTCAAGGAAACTCAGTTTTCACACTCTAACTTAGTGCCCATTGACTGCATTATCTAGGAATGAACATGGTAGAGCATCCCACACGTATGAATGCTCCACTTGCGGGTTTCACATGCCACCAACTCCACATTCACAGGCAACTTCAGCGCCACAGTCGTTTTCAGATAGCCCTCAATGCAAAGGCTCTAGACGCAAATATTGGTGTGAGAGCTAATTCAATCAAGGAAACACTGCATGTTGGTGAAGGGCATATTGAAGAAGGATCAGCCGAGTGGTTCTTGTGGGAGAACAACTCCATTTGGCTCACTAACTTCACACACCATCAGGCTTCCAAGCAGCTCTCAAGGAAACTCAGTTTTCACACTCTATGCTTAGTGCCCTTTGAGTGCCTAGGACTGAAATGAAGCTTGGAGAGCATCCCACATAAACGAATGCTCCACATGCGGGTTTCACATGCCACCAACTCCACATTCACAGGCAACTTCAGCGCCACAGTCGTTTTCAGATAGCCCTCAATGCAAAGGCTCTAGACGCAAATATTGGTGTGAGAGCTAATTCAATCAAGGAAACACTGCATGTTGGTGAAGGGCATATTGAAGAAGGATCAGCCGAGTGGTTCTTGTGGGAGAACAACTCCATTTGGCTCACTAACTTCACACACCATCAGGCTTCCAAGCAGCTCTCAAGGAAACTCAGTTTTCACACTCTATGCTTAGTGCCCTTTGAGTGCCTAGGACTGAAATGAAGCTTGGAGAGCATCCCACACAAACGAATGCTCCACATGCGGGTTTCACATGCCCCCATCTCCACATTCACAGGCAACTTCAGCGCCACAGCCGTTTTCAGATAGCCCTCAATGCAAAGGCTCTAGACGCAAATATTGGTGTGAGAGCTAATTCAATCAAGGAAACATTGCATGTTGGTGAAGGGCATATTGAAGAAGGATCAGCCGAGTCGTTCTTGTGGGAGAACAACTCCATTTGGCTCACTAACTTCACACACCATCAGGCTTCCAAGCAGCTCTCAAGGAAACTCAGTTTTCACACTCTATGTTTAGTGCCCTTTGAGTGCATTCTCTAGGAATGAAGCTTGGAGAGCATCCCACATAAACGAATGCTCCACATGCGGGTTTCACATGCCACAAACTCCACATTCACAGGCAACTTCAGCGCCACAGCCGTTTTCAGATAGCCCTCAATGCAAAGGCTCTAGACGCAAATATTGGTGTGAGAGCTAATTCAATCAAGGAAACACTGCATGTTGGTGAAGGGCATATTGAAGAAGGATCAGCCGAGTGGTTCTTGTGGGAGAACAACTCCATTTGGCTCACTAACTTCACACACCATCAGGCTTCCAAGCAGCTCTCAAGGAAACTCAGTTTTCACACTCTATTCTTATTGCCCTTTGAGTGCATTATCTAGGAATGAACCTGGTAGAGCATCCCACACAAACGAATGCTCCACATGCGGGTTTCACATGCCACCAACTCCACATTCACAGGCAACTTCAGCGCCACAGCCATTTTCAGATAGCCCTCAATGCAAAGGCTCTAGACGCAAATATTGGTGTGAGAGCTAATTCAATCAAGGAAACACTGCATGTTGGTGAAGTGCAATTTGAAGAAGGATCAGCCGAGTGGTTCTTGTGGGAGAACAACTCCATTTGGCTCACTAACTTCACACACCATCAGGCTTCCAAGCAGCTCTCAAGGAAACTCAGTTTTCACACTCTATGCTTAGTGCCCTTTGAGTGCATTATCTAGGAATGAACCTGGTAGAGCATCCCACACAAACGAATGCTCCACATGCGGGTTTCACATGCCACCAACTCCACATTCACAGTCAACTTCAGCGTCACAGCCGTTTTCAGATAGCCCTCAATGCAAAGGCTCTAGACGCAAATATTGGTGTGAGAGCTAATTCAATCAAGGAAACACTGCATGTTGGTGAAGGGCATATTGAAGAAGGATCAGCCGAGTGGTTCTTGTGGGAGAACAACTCCATTTGGCTCACTAACTTCACACACCATCAGGCTTCCAAGCAGCTCTCAAGGAAACTCAGTTTTCACACTCTATGCTTAGTGCCCTTTGAGTGCATTCTCTAGGAATGAACCTGGTAGAGCATCCAACACAAACGAATGCTTCACATGCGGGTTTCACATGCCACCAACTCCACATTCACAGGCAACTTCAGCGCCACAGCCGTTTTCAGATAGCCCTCAATGCAAAGGCTCTAGACGCAAATATTGGTGTGAGAGCTAATTCAATCAAGGAAACACTGCATGTTGGTGAAGGGCATATTGAAGAAGGATCAGCCGAGTGGTTCTTGTGGGAGAACAACTCCATTTGGCTCACTAACTTCACACACCATCAGGCTTCCAAGCAGCTCTCAAGGAAACTCAGTTTTCACACTCTATGCTTAGTGCCCTTTGAGTGCCTAGGACTGAAATGAAGCTTGGAGAGCATCCCACATAAACGAATGCTCCACATGCGGGTTTCACATGCCACCAACTCCACATTCACAGGCAACTTCAGCGCCACAGTCGTTTTCAGATAGCCCTCAATGCAAAGGCTCTAGACGCAAATATTGGTGTGAGAGCTAATTCAATCAAGGAAACACTGCATGTTGGTGAAGGGCATATTGAAGAAGGATCAGCCGAGTGGTTCTTGTGGGAGAACAACTCCATTTGGCTCACTAACTTCACACACCATCAGGCTTCCAAGCAGCTCTCAAGGAAACTCAGTTTTCACACTCTATGCTTAGTGCCCTTTGAGTGCCTAGGACTGAAATGAAGCTTGGAGAGCATCCCACACAAACGAATGCTCCACATGCGGGTTTCACATGCCCCCATCTCCACATTCACAGGCAACTTCAGCGCCACAGCCGTTTTCAGATAGCCCTCAATGCAAAGGCTCTAGACGCAAATATTGGTGTGAGAGCTAATTCAATCAAGGAAACATTGCATGTTGGTGAAGGGCATATTGAAGAAGGATCAGCCGAGTCGTTCTTGTGGGAGAACAACTCCATTTGGCTCACTAACTTCACACACCATCAGGCTTCCAAGCAGCTCTCAAGGAAACTCAGTTTTCACACTCTATGTTTAGTGCCCTTTGAGTGCATTCTCTAGGAATGAAGCTTGGAGAGCATCCCACATAAACGAATGCTCCACATGCGGGTTTCACATGCCACAAACTCCACATTCACAGGCAACTTCAGCGCCACAGCCGTTTTCAGATAGCCCTCAATGCAAAGGCTCTAGACGCAAATATTGGTGTGAGAGCTAATTCAATCAAGGAAACACTGCATGTTGGTGAAGGGCATATTGAAGAAGGATCAGCCGAGTGGTTCTTGTGGGAGAACAACTCCATTTGGCTCACTAACTTCACACACCATCAGGCTTCCAAGCAGCTCTCAAGGAAACTCAGTTTTCACACTCTATTCTTATTGCCCTTTGAGTGCATTATCTAGGAATGAACCTGGTAGAGCATCCCACACAAACGAATGCTCCACATGCGGGTTTCACATGCCACCAACTCCACATTCACAGGCAACTTCAGCGCCACAGCCATTTTCAGATAGCCCTCAATGCAAAGGCTCTAGACGCAAATATTGGTGTGAGAGCTAATTCAATCAAGGAAACACTGCATGTTGGTGAAGTGCAATTTGAAGAAGGATCAGCCGAGTGGTTCTTGTGGGAGAACAACTCCATTTGGCTCACTAACTTCACACACCATCAGGCTTCCAAGCAGCTCTCAAGGAAACTCAGTTTTCACACTCTATGCTTAGTGCCCTTTGAGTGCATTATCTAGGAATGAACCTGGTAGAGCATCCCACACAAACGAATGCTCCACATGCGGGTTTCACATGCCACCAACTCCACATTCACAGTCAACTTCAGCGTCACAGCCGTTTTCAGATAGCCCTCAATGCAAAGGCTCTAGACGCAAATATTGGTGTGAGAGCTAATTCAATCAAGGAAACACTGCATGTTGGTGAAGGGCATATTGAAGAAGGATCAGCCGAGTGGTTCTTGTGGGAGAACAACTCCATTTGGCTCACTAACTTCACACACCATCAGGCTTCCAAGCAGCTCTCAAGGAAACTCAGTTTTCACACTCTATGCTTAGTGCCCTTTGAGTGCATTCTCTAGGAATGAACCTGGTAGAGCATCCAACACAAACGAATGCTTCACATGCGGGTTTCACATGCCACCAACTCCACATTCACAGGCAACTTCAGCGCCACAGCCGTTTTCAGATAGCCCTCAATGCAAAGGCTCTAGACGCAAATATTGGTGTGAGAGCTAATTCAATCAAGGAAACACTGTATGTTGGTAAAGGGCATATTGAAGAAGGATCAGCCGAGTGGTTCTTGTGGGAGAACAACTCCATTTGGCTCACTAACTTCACACACCATCAGGCTTCCAAGCAGCTCTCAAGGAAACTCAGTTTTCACACTCTATGCTTAGTGCCCCTTGAGTGCAGTATCTAGGAATGAACCTGGTAGAGCATCCCACACAAACGAATGCTCCACATGCGGGTTTCACATGCCACCAACTCCACATTCACAGGCAACTTCAGCGCCACAGTCGTTTTCAGATAGCCCTCAAAGCAAAGGCTCTAGATGCAAATATTGGTGTGAGAGCTAATTCAATCAAGGAAACACTGCATGTTGGTGAAGGGCATATTAAAGAAGAATCAGCCGAGTGGTTCTTGTGGGAGAACAACTCCATTTGGCTCACTAACTTCACACACCATCAGGCTTCCAAGCAGCTCTCAAGGAAACTCAGCTTTCACACTCTATGCTTAGTGCCCTTTGAGTGCCTAGGACTGAAATGAAGCTTGGTCAGCATCTCACACAAACGAATGCTCCACATGCGGGTTTCACATGCCACCAACTCCACATTCACAGGCAACTTCAGCGCCACAGCCGTTTTCAGATAGCCCTCAATGCAAAGGCTCTAGACGCAAATATTGGTGTGAGAGCTAATTCAATCAAGGAAACACTGCATGTTGGTGAAGGGCATATTGAAGAAGGATCAGCCGAGTGGTTCTTGTGGGAGAACAACTCCATTTGGCTCACTAACTTCACACACCATCAGGCTTCCAAGCAGCTCTCAAGGAAACTCAGTTTTCACACTCTATGCTTAGTGCCCTTTGAGTGCATTATCTAGGAATGAACCTGGTAGAGCATCCCACACAAACGAATGCTCCACATGCGGGTTTCACATGCCACCAACTCCACATTCACAGGCAACTTCAGCGCCACAGCCGTTTTCAGATAGCCCTCAATGCAAAGGCTCTAGACGCAAATATTGGTGTGAGAGCTAATTCAATCAAGGAAACACTGCATGTTGGTTAAGGGCATATTGAAGAAGGATCAGCCGAGTGGTTCTTGTGGGAGAACAACTCCATTTGGCTCACTAACTTCACACACCATCAGGCTTCCAAGCAGCTCTCAAGGAAACTCAGTTTTCACACTCTATGCTTAGTGCCCTTTGAGTGCCTAGGACTGAAATGAAGCTTGGAGAGCATCCCACACAAACGAATGCTCCACATGCGGGTTTCACATGCCACCAACTCCACATTCTCAGGCAACTTCAGCGCCACAGCCGTTTTCAGATAGCCCTCAATGCAAAGGCTCTGGACGCAAATATTGGTGTGAGAGCTAATTCAATCAAGGAAACACTGCATGTTGGTGAAGGGCATATTGAAGAAGGATCAGCCGAGTGGTTCTTGTGGGAGAACAACTCCATTTGGCTCACTAACTTCACACACCATCAGGCTTCCAAGCAGCTCTCAAGGAAACTCAGTTTTCACACTCTATGCTTAGTGCCCTTTGAGTGCCTAATACTGAAATGAAGCTTGGTCAGCATCTCACACAAACGAATGCTCCACATGCGGGTTTCACATGCCACCAACTCCACATTCACAGGCAACTTCAGCGCCACAGCCGTTTTCAGATAGCCCTCAATGCAAAGGCTCTAGACGCAAATATTGGTGTGAGAGCTAATTCAATCAAGGAAACACTGCATGTTGGTGAAGGGCATATTGAAGAAGGATCAGCCGAGTGGTTCTTGTGGGAGAACAACTCCATTTGGCTCACTAACTTCACACACCATCAGGCTTCCAAGCAGCTCTCAAGGAAACTCAGTTTTCACACTCTATGCTTAGTGCCCTTTGAGTGCATTATCTAGGAATGAACCTGGTAGAGCATCCCACACAAACGAATGCTCCACATGCGGGTTTCACATGCCACCAACTCCACATTCACAGGCAACTTCAGCGCCACAGCCGTTTTCAGATAGCCCTCAATGCAAAGGCTCTAGACGCAAATATTGGTGTGAGAGCTAATTCAATCAAGGAAACACTGTATGTTGGTGAAGGGCATATTGAAGAAGAATCAGCCGAGTGGTTCTTGTGGGAGAACAACTCCATTTGGCTCACTAACTTCACACACCATCAGGCTTCCAAGCAGCTCTCAAGGAAACTCAGTTTTCACACTCTATGCTTAGTGCCCTTTGAGTGCCTAGGACTGAAATGAAGCTTGGTCAGCATCTCACACAAACGAATGCTCCACATGCGGGTTTCACATGCCACCAACTCCACATTCTCAGGCAACTTCAGCGCCACAGCCGTTTTCAGATAGCCCTCAATGCAAAGGCTCTAGACGCAAATATTGGTGTGAGAGCTAATTCAATCAAGGAAACACTGCATGTTGGTGAAGGGCATATTGAAGAAGAATCAGCCGAGTGGTTCTTGTGGGAGAACAAGTCCATTTGGCTCACTAACTTCACACACCATCAGGCTTCCAAGCAGCTCTCAAGGAAACTCAGTTTTCACACTCTATGCTTAGTGCCTTTGAGTGCCTAGGACTGAAATGAAGCTTGGTCAGCATCTCACACAAACGAATGCTCCACATGCGGGTTTCACATCCACCAACTCCACATTCACAGGCAACTTCAGTGCCACAGCCGTTTTCAGATAGCCCTCAATGCAAAGGCTCTAGACGCAAATATTGGTGTGAGAGCTAATTCAATCAAGGAAACACTGCATGTTGGTGAAGGGCATATTGAAGAAGGATCAGCCGAGTGGTTCTTGTGGGAGAACAACTCCATTTGGCTCACTAACTTCACACACCATCAGGCTTCCAAGCAGCTCTCAAGGAAACTCAGTTTTCACACTCTATGCTTAGTGCCCTTTGAGTGCATTATCTACGAATGAACCTGGTAGAGCATCCACACAAACGAATGCTCCACATGCGGGTTTCACATGCCACCAACTCCACATTCACAGGCAACTTCAGCGCCACAGCCGTTTTCAGATAGCCCTCAAAGCAAAGGCTCTAGACGCAAATATTGTGTGAGAGCTAATTCAATCAAGGAAACACTGCATGTTGGTGAAGGGCATATTGAAGAAGAATCAGCCGAGTGGTTCTTGTGGGAGAACAACTCCATTTGGCTCACTAACTTCACACACCATCAGGCTTCCAAGCAGCTCTCAAGGAAACTCAGTTTTCACACTCTATGCTTAGTGCCCTTTGAGTGCATTATCTAGGAATGAACCTGGTAGAGCATCCCACACAAACGAATGCTCCACATGCGGGTTTCACATGCCACCAACTCCACATTCACAGGCAACTTCAGCGCCACAGCCGTTTTCAGATAGCCCTCAATGCAAAGGCTCTAGACGCAAATATTGGTGTGAGAGCTAATTCAATCAAGGAAACACTGTATGTTGGTGAAGGGCATATTGAAGAAGAATCAGCCGAGTGGTTCTTGTGGGAGAACAACTCCATTTGGCTCACTAACTTCACACACCATCAGGCTTCCAAGCAGCTCTCAAGGAAACTCAGTTTTCACACTCTATGCTTAGTGCCCTTTGAGTGCCTAGGACTGAAATGAAGCTTGGTCAGCATCTCACACAAACGAATGCTCCACATGCGGGTTTCACATGCACCAACTCCACATTCTCAGGCAACTTCAGCGCCACAGCCGTTTTCAGATAGCCCTCAATGCAAAGGCTCTAGACGCAAATATTGGTGTGAGAGCTAATTCAATCAAGGAAACACTGCATGTTGGTGAAGGGCATATTGAAGAAGGATCAGCCGAGTGGTTCTTGTGGGAGGACAACTCCATTTGGCTCACTAACTTCACACACCATCAGGCTTCCAAGCAGCTCTCAAGGAAACTCAGTTTTCACACTCTATGCTTAGTGCCCTTTGAGTGCATTATCTAGGAATGAACTGGTAGACATCTCACACGTACGAATGCTCCACATGCGGGTTTCACATGCCACCAACTCCACATTCACAGGCAACTTCAGCGCCACAGCCGTTTTCAGATAGCCCTCAAAGCAAAGGCTCTAGACGCAAATATTGGTGTGAGAGCTAATTCAACAAGGAAACACTGCATGTTGGTGAAGGGCATATTGAAGAAGATCAGCCGAGTGGTTCTTGTGGGAGAACAACTCCATTTGGCTCACTAACTTCACACACCATCAGGCTTCCAAGCAGCTCTCAAGGAAACTCAGTTTTCACACTCTATGCTTAGTGCCCTTTGAGTGCCTAGGACTGAAATGAAGCTGGTAGAGCATCCCACACAAACGAATGCTCCACATGCGGGTTTCACATGCCACCAACTCCACATTCACAGGCAACTTCAGCGCCACAGCCGTTTTCAGATAGCCCTCAATGCAAAGGCTCTAGACGCAAATATTGGTGTGAGAGCTAATTCAATCAAGGAAACACTGCATGTTGGTGAAGGGCATATTGAAGAAGGATCAGCCGAGTGGTTCTTGTGGGAGAACAACTCCATTTGGCTCACTAACTTCACACACCATCAGGCTTCCAAGCAGCTCTCAAGGAAACTCAGTTTTCACACTCTATGCTTAGTGCCCTTTGAGTGCCTAGGACTGAAATGAAGCTGGAGAGCATCCCACATAAACGAATGCTCCACATGCGGGTTTCACATGCCACCAACTCCACATTCACAGGCAACTTCAGCGCCACAGCCGTTTTCAGATAGCCTCAATGCAAAGGCTCTAGACGCAAATATTGGTGTGAGAGCTAATTCAATCAAGGAAACACTACATGTTGGTGAAGGGCATATTGAAGAAGATCAGCCGAGTGGTTCTTGTGGGAGAACAACTCCATTTGGCTCACTAACTTCACACACCATCAGGCTTCCAAGCAGCTCTCAAGGAAACTCAGTTTTCACACTCTATGCTTAGTGCCCTTTGAGTGCATTATCTAGGAATGAACCTGGTAGAGCATCCACACAAACGAATGCTCCACATGCGGGTTTCACATGCCACCAACTCCACATTCACAGGCAACTTCAGCGCCACAGCCGTTTTCAGATAGCCCTCAATGCAAAGGCTCTAGACGCAAATATTGGTGTGAGAGCTAATTCAATCAAGGAAACACTGTATGTTGGTGAAGGGCATATTGAAGAAGAATCAGCCGAGTGGTTCTTGTGGGAGAACAACTCCATTTGGCTCACTAACTTCACACACCATCAGGCTTCCAAGCAGCTCTCAAGGAAACTCAGTTTTCACACTCTATGCTTAGTGCCCTTTGAGTGCCTAGGACTGAAATGAAGCTTGGTCAGCATCTCACACAAATGAATGCTCCACATGCGGGTTTCACATGCCACCAACTCCACATTCTCAGGCAACTTCAGCGCCACAGCCGTTTTCAGATAGCCCTCAATGCAAAGGCTCTAGACGCAAATATTGGTGTGAGAGCTAATTCAATCAAGGAAACACTGCATGTTGGTGAAGGGCATATTGAAGAAGGATCAGCCGAGTGGTTCTTGTGGGAGGACAACTCCATTTGGCTCACTAACTTCACACACCATCAGGCTTCCAAGCAGCTCTCAAGGAAACTCAGTTTTCACACTCTATGCTTAGTGCCCTTTGAGTGCATTATCTAGGAATGAACCTGGTAGACCATCCCACACGTACGAATGCTCCACATGCGGGTTTCACATGCCACCAACTCCACATTCACAGGCAACTTCAGCGCCACAGCCGTTTTCAGATAGCCCTCAAAGCAAAGGCTCTAGACGCAAATATTGGTGTGAGAGCTAATTCAACCAAGGAAACACTGCATGTTGGTGAAGGGCATATTGAAGAAGAATCAGCCGAGTGGTTCTTGTGGGAGAACAACTCCATTTGGCTCACTAACTTCACACACCATCAGGCTTCCAAGCAGCTCTCAAGGAAACTCAGTTTTCACACTCTATGCTTAGTGCCCTTTGAGTGCCTAGGACTGAAATGAAGCTTGGTCAGCATCTCACACAAACGAATGCTCCACATGCGGGTTTCACATACCACCAACTCCACATTCACAGGCAACTTCAGTGCCACAGCCGTTTTCAGATAGCCCTCAATGCAAAGGCTCTAGACGTAAATATTGGTGTGAGAGCTAATTCAATCAAGGAAACACTGCATGTTGGTGAAGGGCATATTGAAGAAGATCAGCCGAGTGGTTCTTGTGGGAGAACAACTCCATTTGGCTCACTAACTTCACACACCATCAGGCTTCCAAGCAGCTCTCAAGGAAACTCAGTTTTCACACTCTATGCTTAGTGCCCTTTGAGTGCATTATCTACGAATGAACCTGGTAGAGCATCCCACACAAACGAATGCTCCACATGCGGGTTTCACATGCCACCAACTCCACATTCACAGGCAACTTCAGCGCCACAGCCGTTTTCAGATAGCCCTCAAAGCAAAGGCTCTAGACGCAAATATTAGTGTGAGAGCTAATTCAATCAAGGAAACACTGCATGTTGGTTAAGGGCATATTGAAGAAGAATCAGCCGAGTGGTTCTTGTGGGAGAACAACTCCATTTGGCTCACTAACTTCACACACCATCAGGCTTCCAAGCAGCTCTCAAGGAAACTCAGTTTTCACACTCTATGCTTAGTGCCCTTTGAGTGCATTATCTAGGAATGAACCTGGTAGAGCATCCCACACAAACGAATGCTCCACATGCGGGTTTCACATGCCACCAACTCCACATTCACAGGCAACTTCAGCGCCACAGCCGTTTTCAGATAGCCCTCAATGCAAAGGCTCTAGACGCAAATATTGGTGTGAGAGCTAATTCAATCAAGGAAACACTGTATGTTGGTGAAGGGCATATTGAAGAAGAATCAGCCGAGTGGTTCTTGTGGGAGAACAACTCCATTTGGCTCACTAACTTCACACACCATCAGGCTTCCAAGCAGCTCTCAAGGAAACTCAGTTTTCACACTCTATGCTTAGTGCCCTTTGAGTGCCTAGGACTGAAATGAAGCTTGGTCAGCATCTCACACAAACGAATGCTCCACATGCGGGTTTCACATGCCACCAACTGCACATTCACAGGCAACTTCAGCGCCACAGCCGTTTTCAGATAGCCCTCAATGCAAAGGCTCTAGACGCAAATATTGGTGTGAGAGCTAATTCAATCAAGGAAACACTGCATGTTGGTGAAGGGCATATTGAAGAAGGATCAGCCGAGTGGTTCTTGTGGGAGAACAACTCCATTTGGCTCACTAACTTCACACACCATCAGGCTTCCAAGCAGCTCTCAAGGAAACTCAGTTTTCACACTCTATGCTTAGTGCCCTTTGAGTGCCTAGGACTGAAATGAAGCTTGGAGAGCATCCCACACAAACGAATGCTCCACATGCGGGTTTCACATGCCACCAACTCCACATTCACAGGCAACTTCAGCGCCACAGCCGTTTTCAGATAGCCCTCAATGCAAAGGCTCTAGACGCAAATATTGGTGTGAGAGCTAATTCAATCAAGGAAACACTGCATGTTGGTGAAGGGCATATTGAAGAAGGATCAGCCGAGTGGTTCTTGTGGGAGAACAACTCCATTTGGCTCACTAACTTCACACACCATCAGGCTTCCAAGCAGCTCTCAAGAAACTCAGTTTTCACACTCTATGCTTAGTGCCCTTTGAGTGCATTATCTAGGAATGAACCTGGTAGAGCATCCCACACAAACGAATGCTCCACATGCGGGTTTCACATGCCACCAACTCCACATTCACAGGCAACTTCAGCGCCACAGCCGTTTTCAGATAGCCCTCAAAGCAAAGGCTCTAGACGCAAATATTAGTGTGAGAGCTAATTCAATCAAGGAAACACTGCATGTTGGTGAAGGGCATATTGAAGAAGAATCAGCCGAGTGGTTCTTGTGGGAGAACAACTCCATTTGGCTCACTAACTTCACACACCATCAGGCTTCCAAGCAGCTCTCAAGGAAACTCAGTTTTCACACTCTATGCTTAGTGCCCTTTGAGTGCATTATCTAGGAATGAACCTGGTAGAGCATACCACACAAACGAATGCTCCACATGCGGGTTTCACATGCCACCAACTCCACATTCACAGGCAACTTCAGCGCCACAGCCGTTTTCAGATAGCCCTCAATGCAAAGGCTCTAGACGCAAATATTGGTGTGAGAGCTAATTCAATCAAGGAAACACTGCATGTTGGTTAAGGGCATATTGAAGAAGAATCAGCCGAGTGGTTCTTGTGGGAGAACAACTCCATTTGGCTCACTAACTTCACACACCATCAGGCTTCCAAGCAGCTCTCAAGGAAACTCAGTTTTCACACTCTATGCTTAGTGCCCTTTGTATGCCTAGGACTGAAATGAACCTGGTAGAGCATCCCACACAAACGAATGCTCCACATGCGGGTTTCACATGCCACCAACTCCACATTCACAGGCAACTTCAGCGCCACAGCCGTTTTCAGATAGCCCTCAATGCAAAGGCTCTAGACGCAAATATTGGTGTGAGAGCTAATTCAATCAAGGAAACACTGCATGTTGGTGAAGGGCATATTGAAGAAGGATCAGCCGAGTGGTTCTTGTGGGAGAACAACTCCATTTGGCTCACTAACTTCACACATCATCAGGCTTCCAAGCAGCTCACAAGGAAACGCAGTTTTCACACTCTATGCTTAGTGCCCTTTGAGTGCCTAGGACTGAAATGAAGCTGGGAGAGCATCCCACACAAACGAATGCTCCACATGCGGGTTTCACATGCCACCAACTGCACATTCACAGGCAACTTCGGCGCCACAGCCGTTTTCAGATAGCCCTCAATGCAAAGGCTCTAGACGCAAATATTGGTGTGAGAGCTAATTCAATCAAGGAAACACTGCATGTTGGTGAAGGGCATATTGAAGAAGGATCAGCCGAGTGGTTCTTGTGGGAGAACAACTCCACTTGGCTCACTAACTTCACACACCATCAGGCTTCCAAGCAGCTCTCAAGGAAACTCAGTTTTCACACTCTATGCTTAGTGCCCTTTGAGTGCATTATCTAGGAATGAACCTGGTAGACCTTCCCACACAATCGAATGCTCCACATGCGGGTTTCACATGCCACCAACTCCACATTCACAGGCAACTTCAGCGCCACAGCCGTTTTCAGATAGCCCTCAAAGCAAAGGCTCTAGACGCAAATATTGGTGTGAGAGCTAATTCAATCAAGGAAACACTGCATGTTGGTGAAGGGCATATTGAAGAAGGATCAGCCGAGTGGTTCTTGTGGGAGAACAACTCCATTTGGCTCACTAACTTCACACACCATCAGGCTTCCAAGCAGCTCTCAAGGAAACTCAGTTTTCACACTCTATGCTTAGTGCCCTTTGAGTGCCTAGGACTGAAATTAAGCTGGAGAGCATCCCACATAAACGAATGCTCCACATGCGGGTTTCACATGCCACCAACTCCACATTCACAGGCAACTTCAGCGCCACAGCCGTTTTCAGATAGCCCTCAATGCAAAGGCTCTAGACGCAAATATTGGTGTGAGAGCTAATTCAATCAAGGAAACACTGCATGTTGGTGAAGGGCATATTGAAGAAGGATCAGCCGAGTGGTTCTAGTGGGAGAACAACTCCATTTGGCTCACTAACTTCACACACCATCAGGCTTCCAAGCAGCTCTCAAGGAAACTCAGTTTTCACACTCTATGCTTAGTGCCCTTTGAGTGCATTATCTAGGAATGAACCTGGTAGAGCATCCCACACAAACGAATGCTCCACATGCGGGTTTCACATGCCACCAACTCCACATTCACAGGCAACTTCAGCGCCACAGCCGTTTCAGATAGCCCTCAAAGCAAAGGCTCTAGACGCAAATATTGGTGTGAGAGCTAATTCAATCAAGGAAACACTGCATGTTGGTGAAGGGCATATTGAAGAATCAGCCGAGTGGTTCTTGTGGGAGAACAACTCCATTTGGCTCACTAACTTCACACACCATCAGGCTTCCAAGCAGCTCTCAAGGAAACTCAGTTTTCACACTCTATGCTTAGTGCCCTTTGAGTGCATTATCTAGGAATGAACCTGGTAGAGCATACCACACAAACGAATGCTCCACATGCGGGTTTCACATGCCACCAACTCCACATTCACAGGCAACTTCAGCGCCACAGCCGTTTTCAGATAGCCCTCAATGCAAAGGCTCTAGACGCAAATATTGGTGTGAGAGCTAATTCAATCAAGGAAACACTGCATGTTGGTGAAGGGCATATTGAAGAAGGATCAGCCGAGTGGTTCTTGTGGGAGAACAACTCCATTTGGCTCACTAACTTCACACACCATCAGGCTTCCAAGCAGCTCTCAAGAAAACTCAGTTTTCACACTCTATGCTTAGTGCCCTTTGTATGCCTAGGACTGAAATGAACCTGGTAGAGCATCCCACACAAACGAATGCTCCACATGCGGGTTTCACATGCCACCAACTCCACATTCACAGGCAACTTCAGCGCCACAGCCGTTTTCAGATAGCCCTCAATGCAAAGGCTCTAGACGCAAATATTGGTGTGAGAGCTAATTCAATCAAGGAAACACTGCATGTTGGTGAAGGGCATATTGAAGAAGGATCAGCCGAGTGGTTCTTGTGGGAGAACAACTCCATTTGGCTCACTAACTTCACACATCATCAGGCTTCCAAGCAGCTCACAAGGAAACGCAGTTTTCACACTCTATGCTTAGTGCCCTTTGAGTGCTCTAGGACTGAATGAACCTGGAGAGCATCCCACACAAACGAATGCTCCACATGCGGGTTTCACATGCCACCAACTGCACATTCACAGGCAACTTCGGCGCCACAGCCGTTTTCAGATAGCCCTCAATGCAAAGGCTCTAGACGCAAATATTGGTGTGAGAGCTAATTCAATCAAGGAAACACTGCATGTTGGTGAAGGGCATATTGAAGAAGGATCAGCCGAGTGGTTCTTGTGGGAGAACAACTCCACTTGGCTCACTAACTTCACACACCATCAGGCTTCCAAGCAGCTCTCAAGGAAACTCAGTTTTCACACTCTATGCTTAGTGCCCTTTGAGTGCATTATCTAGGAATGAACCTGGTAGACCTTCCCACACAATCGAATGCTCCACATGCGGGTTTCACATGCCACCAACTCCACATTCACAGGCAACTTCAGCGCCACAGCCGTTTTCAGATAGCCCTCAAAGCAAAGGCTCTAGACGCAAATATTGGTGTGAGAGCTAATTCAATCAAGGAAACACTGCATGTTGGTGAAGGGCATATTGAAGAAGGATCAGCCGAGTGGTTCTTGTGGGAGAACAACTCCATTTGGCTCACTAACTTCACACACCATCAGGCTTCCAAGCAGCTCTCAAGAAACTCAGTTTTCACACTCTATGCTTAGTGCCCTTTGAGTGCCTAGGACTGAAATTAAGCTGGAGAGCATCCCACATAAACGAATGCTCCACATGCGGGTTTCACATGCCACCAACTCCACATTCACAGGCAACTTCAGCGCCACAGCCGTTTTCAGATAGCCCTCAATGCAAAGGCTCTAGACGCAAATATTGGTGTGAGAGCTAATTCAATCAAGGAAACACTGCATGTTGGTGAAGGGCATATTGAAGAAGGATCAGCCGAGTGGTTCTAGTGGGAGAACAACTCCATTTGGCTCACTAACTTCACACACCATCAGGCTTCCAAGCAGCTCTCAAGGAAACTCAGTTTTCACACTCTATGCTTAGTGCCCTTTGAGTGCATTATCTAGGAATGAACCTGGTAGAGCATCCCACACAAACGAATGCTCCACATGCGGGTTTCACATGCCACCAACTCCACATTCACAGGCAACTTCAGCGCCACAGCCGTTTTCAGATAGCCCTCAAAGCAAAGGCTCTAGACGCAAATATTGGTGTGAGAGCTAATTCAATCAAGGAAACACTGCATGTTGGTGAAGGGCATATTGAAGAATCAGCCGAGTGGTTCTTGTGGGAGAACAACTCCATTTGGCTCACTAACTTCACACACCATCAGGCTTCCAAGCAGCTCTCAAGGAAACTCAGTTTTCACACTCTATGCTTAGTGCCCTTTGAGTGCATTATCTAGGAATGAACCTGGTAGAGCATACCACACAAACGAATGCTCCACATGCGGGTTTCACATGCCACCAACTCCACATTCACAGGCAACTTCAGCGCCACAGCCGTTTTCAGATAGCCCTCAATGCAAAGGCTCTAGACGCAAATATTGGTGTTGAGAGCTAATTCAATCAAGGAAACACTGCATGTTGGTGAAGGGCATATTGAAGAAGGATCAGCCGAGTGGTTCTTGTGGGAGAACAACTCCATTTGGCTCACTAACTTCACACACCATCAGGCTTCCAAGCAGCTCTCAAGAAACTCAGTTTTCACACTCTATGCTTAGTGCCCTTTGAGTGCATTATCTAGGAATGAACCTGGTAGAGCATCCCACACAAACGAATGCTCCACATGCGGTTTCACATGCCACCAACTCCACATTCACAGGCAACTTCAGCGCCACAGCCGTTTTCAGATAGCCCTCAAAGCAAAGGCTGTAGATGCAAATATTGGTGTGAGAGCTAATTCAATCAGGAAACACTGCATGTTGGTGAAGGGCATATTGAAGAAGGATCAGCCGAGTGGTTCTTGTGGGAGAACAACTCCATTTGGCTCACTAACTTCACACACCATCAGGCTTCCAAGCAGCTCTCAAGGAAACTCAGTTTTCACACTCTATGCTTAGTGCCCTTTGAGTGCATTATCTAGGAATGAACCTGGTAGAGCATACCACACAAACA